>NW_027488873.1:0-253123 GCF_050948215.1 Halictus rubicundus
TAGAGGATAGGATAGGATAGAGTATAGGATAGGATAGAGGATAGGATAGGATAGAGGATAGGATATGATAGAGGATAGGATATGATAGAGGATAGGATATGATAGAGGATAGGATAGCATAGGGGATAGGATAGGATAGGATAGAGGATAGGATAGGATAGAGGATAGGATAGGATAGAGGATAGGATAGGGTAGAGGATAGGATAGGATAGAGGATAGGATAGGATAGAGGATAGGATAGGATAGAGGATAGAATAGGATAGAGGATAGGATAGGATAGAGGATAGGATAGGATTCAGGATAGAATAGGATACAGGATAGGATAGGATAGAGGATAGGATAGGATAGAGGATAGGATAGGATAGAGGATAGGATAGCATAGGGGATAGGATAGGATAGAGGATAGGATAGGATAGAGGATAGGATAGGATATAGGATAGGATAGGATAGAGGCTAGGATAGGATAGAGGATAGGATAGGATATAGGATAGAGGATAGGATATAATACAGTATAGGATAGGATTGAGTATAGGATGGGATAGAGGATAGGATAGGTGATTGGATAGGATAGAGGATAGGATAGGATAGAGGATAGGATAGGATAGAGGCTAGGATAGGATAGAGGATAGGATAGGATTTAGGATAGAGGATAGGATAGGATAGAGGATAGGATAGGATAGAGTATAGGATAGGATAGAGGATAGGATAGGATAGAGGATAGGATAGGATAGAGAATAGGATAGGATAGAGGATAGGATAGGATAGTGGATAGGATAGGATAGAGGATAGGATAGGATAGAGGATAGGATAGGATAGAAGATACGATAGGATATAGGATAGCATAGGATAGAGGATAGGATAGGATAGGATAGAGGATTAGGATAGGATAGAGGATAGGATAGGATAGATGATAGTATAGGATAGAGGATAGGATAGGATTCAGGATAGAATAGGATACAGGATAGGATAGGATAGAGGATAGGATAGGATAGAGGATAGGATAGGATAGAGGATAGGATAGGATAGAGGATAGGATAGTATAGATGATACTATAGGATACAGGATAGGATAGGATAGAGGATATTATAGAGTAGAGGATAGGATAGGATAGAGGATACGATATGTTAGAGGATAGGAAAGAGGATAGGATATAATACAGTATAGGATAGGATTGAGTATAGGATGGGATTGAGGATAGGATAGAGGATAGGATAGGATAGAGTATAGGATAGGATAGAGGATAGGATAGGATAGAGGATAGGATAGGATAGAGAATAGGATAGGATAGAGGATAGGATAGGATAGTGGATAGGATAGGATAGAGGATAGGATAGGATAGAGGATAGGATAGGATAGAAGATACGATAGGATATAGGATAGCATAGGATAGAGGATAGGATAGATGATAGGAGAGAGGATAGGATAGGATAGAGGATAGGATATGATAGAGGATAGGATATGATAGAGGATAGGATAGCATAGGGGATAGGATAGGATAGAGGATAGGATAGGATAGAGGATAGGATAGGATAGAGGATAGGATAGGATAGAAGATAGGATAGGATAGAGGATAGGATAGGATAGAGGATAGGATAGGATAGAGGATAGGATAGGTTAGAGGATAGGATAGGATAGAGGATAGGATAGGATAGAGGATTTGATAGGATAGAGGATATGATAGGATAGAGGATAGGATAGGATAGAGGATAGGGTAGGTTAGAGGATAGGATAGGATAGAGGATAGGATAGGGTAGAGGATAGGATAGGATAGAGGATACGATAGGATAGAGGATATTATAGAGTAGAGGATACGATATGTTAGAGGATAGGAAAGAGGATAGGATATAATACAGTATAGGATAGGATTGAGTATAGGATGGGATAGAGGATAGGATAGGTGATTGGATAGGATAGAGGATAGGATAGGATAGAGGATAGGATAGGATAGAGGCTAGGATAGGATAGAGGATAGGATAGGATTTAGGATAGAGGATAGGATAGGATAGAGGATAGGATAGCATAGAGGATAGGATAGGAGAGAGGATAGGATAGGATAGAGGATAGAATAGGATAGAGGATAGGATAGGATAGAGGATAGGATAGGATTCAGGATAGAATAGGATACAGGATAGGATAGGATAGAGGATAGGATAGGATAGAGGATAGGATAGGATAGAGGATAGGATAGGATGGAGGATAGGACAGGATAGAGGATAGGATAGAGGATAGGATAGGATAGAGGATAGGATAGGATAGAGGATAGGATAGGATAGAGGATAGGATAGGATAAAGGATAGGATAGGATAGAGGATAGGATAGGATAGATAATAGGATAGGGTAGAGGATAGGATAGGGTAGAGGATAGGATAGGATAGAGTATAGGATAGGATAGAAGATAGGATAGGATAGAGGATAGGATATGATAGAGGATAGGATATGATAGATGATAGGATATGATAGAGGATAGGATAGCATAGGGGATAGGATAGGATAGAGGATAGGATAGGATAGAGGATAGGATAGGATTGAGGATAGGATAGGATAAAGGATAGGATAGGATAGAGGATAGGATAGGATAAAGGATAGGATAGGATAGAGGATAGGATAGGATACAGGATAGGATAGGATAAAGGATAGGATAGGATTGAGGATAGGATAGAGGATAGGATAGTGGATAGGATAGAGGATAGGATAGGATAGAGGATAGGATAGTATAGATCATAGTATAGGATACAGGATAGGATAGGATAGAGGATATTATAGAGTAGAGGATAGGATAGGATAGAGGATACGATATGTTAGAGGATAGGATAGGGGATTGGATAGGATAGAGGATAGGATAGAGGGATAGGATAGGATAGAGGATAGGATAGGATAGAGGATAGGATAGGATAGAGGATAGGATAGGATAGAGGATAGGATAGGATAGAGGATAGGATAGGATAGAGGATAGGATATGATAAGAGGATAGGATATGACAGAGGATAAGATAGCATAGAGGATAGGATAGGATAGAGGATAGGATAGGATAGAGGATAGGATAGGATAGAGGATAGGATAGGATAGAGGATAGGATATGATAGAGGATACGATATGTTAGAGGATAGGATAGGGGGATTGGATAGGATAGAGGATAGGATAGAGGATAGGATAGGATAGAGGATAGGATAGGATAGAGGATAGGATATGATAGAGGATAGGATATGATAGAGGATAGGATATGATAGAGGGATAGGATAGCATAGGGGATAGGATAGGATAGAGGATAGGATAGGATAGAGGATAGGATAGGATAGAGGATAGGATAGGATAGAGGATAGGGATAGGATAGAGGATAGGATAGTATAGATGATAGTATAGGATACAGGATAGGATAGGATAGAGGATATTATAGAGTAGAGGATAGGATAGGATAGAGGATACGATATGTTAGAGGATAGGAAAGAGGATAGGATATAATACAGTATAGGATAGGATTGAGTATAGGATGGGATTGAGGATAGGATAGGGGATAGGATAGGATAGAGGATAGGATAGGATAGAGTATAGGATAGGATAGAGGATAGGATAGGATAGAGGATAGGATAGGATAGAGAATAGGATAGGATAGAGGATAGGATAGGATAGTGGATAGGATAGGATAGAGGATAGGATAGGATAGAGGATAGGATAGGATAGAAGATACGATAGGATATAGGATAGCATAGGATAGAGGATAGGATAGGATAGGATAGAGGATAGGATAGGATAGAGGATAGGATAGGATAGAGGATAGGATAGGGTAGAGGATAGGATAGGATAGAGGATAGGATAGGATAGAGGATAGGATAGGATAGAGGATAGAATAGGATAGAGGATAGGATAGATAGAGGATAGGATAGGATTCAGGATAGAATAGGATACAGGATAGGATAGGATAGAGGATAGGATAGGATAGAGGATAGGATAGGATAGAGGATAGGATAGAGGATAGGATAGGATAGAGGATAGGATAGGATAGAGGATAGGACAGGATAGAGGATAGGATAGAGGATAGGATAGAGGATAGATAGGATAGAGGATAGGATAGGATAGAGGATAGGATAGGATAAAGGATCGGATAGGATAGAGGATAGGATAGGATAGATAATAGGATAGGGTAGAGGATAGGATAGGGTAGAGGATAGGATAGGATAGAGGATAGGATAGGATAGAGGATAGGATATGGTAGAGGATAGGATATGATAGAGGATAGGATAGCATAGGGGATAGGATAGGATAGAGGATAGGATAGGATAGAGGATAGGATAGGATAGAGGATAGGATAGGATAGAGGATAGGATAGGATAGAGGATATTATAGGATAGAGGATAGGATAGGATTGAGGATAGGATAGGATAAAGGATAGGATAGGATAGAGGATAGGATAGGATACAGGATAGGATAGGATAGAGGATAGGATAGGATAGAGGGATAGGATAGGATAAAGGATAGGATAGGATAGAGGATAGGATAGGATAGAGGATAGGATAGGATAAAGGATCGGATAGGATAGAGGATAGGATAGGATAGATAATAGGATAGGGGTAGAGGATAGGATAGGGTAGAGGATAGGATAGGATAGAGGATAGGATAGGATAGAGGATAGGATATGGTAGAGGATAGGATATGATAGAGGATAGGATAGCATAGGGGATAGGATAGGATAGAGGATAGGATAGGATAGAGGATAGGATAGGATAGAGGATAGAGGATAGGATAGGATAGAGGATAGGATAGGATAGAGGATAGGATAGGATAGAGGATAGGATAGGGATAGAGGATAGGATATGATAGAGGATAGGATATGACAGAGGATAAGATAGCATAGAGGATAGGATAGGATAGAGGATAGGATAGGATAGAGGATAGGATAGGATAGAGGATAGGATAGGATAGAGGATAGGATATGATAGAGGATAGGATATGATAGAGGATAAGATAGCATAGAGGATAGGATAGGATTGAGGATAGGATAGGATAGAGGATAGGATAGGATAGTGGATAGGATAGGATAGAGGATAGGATAGGATTGAGGATAGGATAGGATAAAGGATAGGATAGGATAGAGGATAGGATAGGATACTGGAATAGGATTAGGATAAAGGATAGGATAGGATTGAGGATAGGATAGGGGGATTGGATAGGATAGAGGATAGGATTAGAGGATAGGGGATAGGATTAGAGGATAGAGGATAGGATAGGAAGGATAGGATAGGATAGAGGATAGGATAGGATAGAGGGATAGGATAGGATAGAGGATAGGATAGGATAGAGGATAGAGAGTGAGGATAGAAGGATAGGATAGAGGAGGATAGGAGGTCACTGTCACTTCTTCACTCTTCACTTCTCACGTTGCACTCTTCACTTCACTTCACTCTTCACTTCACTTCACTCTTCACTTCACTTCACTCTGCACTTCACTTCACTCTTCACTTCACTTCACTTGCACTTCACTCTTCACTTCACTTCACTCTTCACTTGCACTTCACTCTTCACTTCACTTCACTCTTCATTTCACTTCACTCTTCACTTCACTCTTCACTTCACTTCACTCTTCACTTCACTTCACTCTGCACTTCACTGTCACTCTTCACTTCACTTCACTTCTTCACTTCACTTCACTCTTCACTTCACCTCACTCTTCACTTCACTTCACCCTTCACGTCACTTCAATCTTCACTACACTCTTCACTTCACTTCTCACTTCCCTCTTCACTTCACTTCACTCTTCACTTCACTTCACTCTTCACTTCACTTCACTCTTCACTTCACATCACTCTTCACTTCACTCCACTCTTCACTTCACTTCACTCTTCACTCACTTCACTCTTCACTTCACTTCACTCTTCACTTCACTTCACTCTTCACTTCACTTCACTCTTCACTTCACTTCACGCTCACGTCACTTCACGCTTCACTGCACTTCAATCTTCACTTCACTTCACCCTTCACTGTCACTTCACTCTTCACCTCACTTCACCCTTCACTTCACTTCACCCTTCACTTCAATCTTCACTTCACTGCTTCACTTCACTATTCACTTCACTCTTCACTTCACTTCCACTCTACACTTCACTACACTCATCACTACACTTCACCCTTCACTTCACTTCACTCTTCACAACACTCTACTCTTCACTTCACTTCACTCTTCACTCCACTTCACTCTTCACTTCACTTCACTCTTCACTTCACTTTACTCTTCACTTCACTTCACTCTTCACTTCACTCTTCACTCTTCACTTCACTTCACTCTTCACTTCACTTCACTCACTTCACTTCACTCTTCACTTCACTTCACGCTTCACTTCACTTCACTCTTCACTTCACTTCACTCTTCACTTCACTTCACTCTTCACTTCACTTCACTCTTCACTTCACTTCACTCTTCACTTCACTTCACTCTTCACTTCACTGCACTCTTCACTTCACTTCACTCTTCATTTCACTTCACTCTTCACTTCACTCTTCACTTCACTTCACTCTTCACTTCACTTCACTCTTCACTTCACTTCACTTCTTCACTTCACCTCACTCTTCACTTCACTTCACTCTTCACTTCACTATTCACTCCACTCTTCACTCCACTTCACTCTACACTTCACTACACTCATCACTACACTTCACCCTTCACTTCACTTCACTCTTCACAACACTCTACTCTTCACTTCACTTCACTCTTCACTCCACTTCACTCTTCACTTCACTTCAATCTTCACTTCACTTCACCCTTCACTTCACTTCACTCTTCACCTCACATAACTCTTCACTTCCCTCTTCACTTCACACCACCCTACACTTCACGTCAATCTACACTTCATTTTAATCTTCACTTCACTTTTCAATTCACTTCACTCTGTCACTTCACTCTTCACTTCACTTCACTCTTCACTTCACTTCACTCTTCACTTCACTTCACTCTTCACTTCACTCACTCTTCACTTCACTTCACTCTTCACTTCACTTCACTCTTCACTTCACTCTTCACTCTTCACTTCACTTCACTCTTCACTTTCACTTCACTTCTTCACTTCACTTCACTCTTCACTTCACTTCACTCTACACTTCACTACACTCATCACTACACTTCACCCTTCACTTCACTTCACTCTTCACAACACGTCTACCCTTCACTTCACTTCACTCTTCACTCCACTTCACTCTTCACTTCACTTCACTCTTCACTTCACTTTACTCTTCACTTCACTTCACTCTTCACTTCACTTCACTCTTCACTCTCTGCACTTCACTCTTCACTTCACTTCACTCTTCACTTCACTTCACTCTTCACTTCACTTCACTCTTCACTTCACTTCACTCTTCACTTCACTTCACTCTTCACTTCACTTCACTCTTCACTTCACTTCACTCTTCACTTCACTTCACTCTTCACTTCACATCACTCTTCACTTCACATCACTCTTCACTTCACTTCCACTCTTCACTTCACTTCACTCTTCACTTTCACTTCACTCTTCACTTCACTTCACTCTTCTACTCTTCACTTCACTTCACTCTTCACTTCACTTCACTCTTCACTTCACTTCACCCTTCACTTCACTTCACTCTTCACTTCACATCACTCTTCACTTCACATCACTCTTCACCTTCACTTCCACTCTTCACTTCTCTTCAATCTTCACTTCACTTCACTCTTCACTTCACTTCACTATTCACTTCACTTCACTCTTCACTTCACTTCAATCTTCACTTCACTTCACCCTTCACTTCACTTCACTCTTCACTTCACTTCACCCTTCACTTCACTTCACCTTCACTTCACTTCAATCTTCACTTCACTTTTCAATTCACTTCACTCTTCACTTCACTCTTCACTTCACTTCACTCTTCACTTCACTTCACTCTTCACTTCACTTCACTCTTCACTTCACTTCACTCTTCACTTCACTTCACTCTTCACTTCACTTCACTCTTCACTTCACTCTTCACTCTTCACTTCACTTCACTCTTCACTTCACTTCACTCTTCACTTCACTTCACTCTTCACTCTTCACTTCACTTCACTCTTCACTTCACTTCACTCTTCACTTCACTTCACTCTTCACTTCACTTCACTCTTCACTTCACTTCACTTCACTTCACTCTTCACTTCACTTCACTCTTCACTTCACTTCACTCTTCACGTCACTTCACTCTTCATTTCACTTCACTCTTCACTTCACTCTTCACTTCACTTCACTCTTCACTTCACTTCACTCTTCACTTCACTTCACTCGTCACTTCACTTCACTCTTCACTTCACCTCACTCTTCACTTCACTTCACTCTTCACTTCACTATTCACTCCACTCTTCACTCCACTTCACTCTCCACTTCACTACACTCATCACTACACTTCACCCTTCACTTCACTTCACTCTTCACAACACTCTACCCTTCACTTCACTTCACTCTTCACTCCACTTCACTCTTCACTTCACTTCACTCTTCACTTCACTTTACTCTTCACTTCACTTCACTCTTCACTGCACTTCACTCTTCACTTCACTTCACTCTTCACTTCACTTCACTCTTCACTTCACTTCACTCTTCACTTCACTTCACTCTTCACTTCACTTCACTCTTCACTTCACTTCACTCTTCACTTCACTTCACTCTTCACTTCACATCACTCTTCACTTCACATCACTCTTCACTTCACTCCACTCTTCACTCACTTCACTCTTCACTTCACTTCACTCTTCACTTCACTTCACTCTTCACTTCACTTCACTCTTCACTCTTCACTTCACTTCACTCTTCACTTCACTTCACTCTTCACTTCACTTCACTCTCCACTTCACTTCACTCTTCACTTCACATCACTCTTCACCTCACTCCACTCTTCACTTCACTTCAATCTTCACTTCACATCACTCTTCACTTCACTTTTCAATTCACTTCACTCTTCACTTCACATCACTCTTCACTTCACATCACTCTTCACCTCACTCCACTCTTCACTTCACTTCAATCTTCACTTCACTTCACTCTTCACTTCACTTTTCAATTCACTTCACTCTTCACTTCACTTCACTCTTCACTTCACCTCACTCTTCACCTCACTTCACTTCACTCTTCACTTCACTTCACTCTTCACTTCACTTCACTCTTCACTTCACATCACTCTTCACTTCACATCACTCTTCACCTCACTCCACTCTTCACTTCACTTCAATCTTCACTTCACTTCACTCTTCACTTCACTTTTCAATTCACTTCACTCTTCACTTCACTTCACTCTTCACTTCACCTCACTCTTCACCTCACTTCACTTCACTCTTCACTTCACTTCACTCTTTACTTCACTTCACTCTTCACTTCACTTCACTATTCACTTCACTTCACTCTTCACTTCACTTCAATCTTCACTTCACTTCACCCTTCACTTCACTTCACTCTTCACTTCACTTCACCCTTCACTTCACTTCACCCTTCACTTCACTTCAATCTTCACTTCACTCTTCACTTCACTATTCACTTCACTCTTCACTTCACTTCACTCTTCACTTCACTACACTCACCACTACACTTCACCCTTCACTTCACTTCACTCTTCACAACACTCTACTCTTCACTTCACTTCACTCTTCACCTCACATAACTCTTCACTTCACTTTTCAATTCACTTCACTCTTCACTTCACTCTTCACTTCACTTCACTCTTCACTTCACTTCACTCTTCACTTCACTTCACTCTTCACTTCACTTCACTCTTCACTTCACTTCACTCTTCACTTCACTTCACTCTTCACTTCACTTCACTTCACTCTTCACGTCACTTCACTCTTCACTTCACTTCACTTCACTTCACTCTTCACTTCACTTCACTCTTCACTTCACTTTCACTTCTTCACTTCACTTCACTCTTCACTTCACTTCACTCTTCACTTCACTTCACTCTTCACTTCACTTCACTCTTCACTTCACTTCACTCTTCACTTCACTTCACTCTCTTCATTTCACTTCACTCTTCACTTCACTCTTCACTTCACTTCACTCTTCACTTCACTTCACTCTTCACTTCACTTCACTCTTCACTTCACTTCACTCTTCACTTCACTTCACTCTTCACTTCACTTCACTCTTCACTTCACTTCACTCTTCACTTCACTTCACTCTTCACTTCACTTCACTCTTCACTTCACTTCACTCTTCACTTCACTTTACTCTTCACTTCACTTCACTCTTCACTTCACTTCACTCTTCACTTCACTTCACTCACCACTTCACTTCACTCTTCACTTCACTTCACCCTTCACTTCACTTCACTCTTCACTTCACTCTTCACTTCACTCTTCACTTCACTCTTCACTTCACTTCACTCTTCACTTCACTTCACTCTTCACTTCACTTCACTCTTCACTTCACTTCACTCTTCACTTCACTTCACTCTTCACTTCACTTCACTCTTCACTTCACTTCACTCTTCACTTCACTTCACTCTTCACTTCACTTCACTCTTCACTTCACTTCACTCTTCACTTCACTTCACTCTTCACTTCACTTCACTCTTCACTTCACTTCACTCTTCACAACACTCTACTCTTCACTTCACTTCACTCTTCACTCCACTTCACTCTTCACTTCACTTCACTCTTCACTTCACTTTACTCTTCACTTCACTTCACTCTTCACTTCACTTCACTCTTCACTTCACTTCACTCTTCACTTCACTTCACTCTTCACTTCACTTCACTCTTCACTTCACTTCACTCTACACTTCACTTCACTCTTCACTTCACTTCACTCTTCACTTCACTTCACTCTTCACTTCACTTCACTCTCACTACTCACTCCCCCCCCCCCCTTCTTCGTCTTCCCCTCTCTCTCACACACCACACCACACCACACACCACACCACACCACACACCACACCACACCACACACCACACCACACCACACACCACACCACACCACACACCACACCACACCACACACCACACCACACCACACACCACACCACACCACACACCACACCACACCACACACCACACCACACCACACCCCACACCACACCACACACCACACCACACCACACACCACAACACACCACACACCACACCACACCACACCACACACCACACCACACACCACACCACACCACACACCACACCACACCACACACCACACCACACCACACACCACACCACACCACACACCACACCACACCACACACCACACCACACCACACACCACACCACACCACACACCACACCACACCACACACCACACCACACCACACACCACACCACACCACACACCACACCACACCACACACCACACCACACCACACACCACACCACACCACACACCACACCACACACCACACCACACACCACACCACACACCACACCACACCAGACACCACACCACTCCACACACCACACCTCAACACACACCACACCACACCACACACCACACCATCACCACTCACCACACCACACCACACCCACACCACACCACACACCACACCACACCACTCACCACACCACACCACACACCACACCACACCACACACCTCACCTCTCCTCACCTATCCACACCACTCACCTCTCCACACCACACACCAATCCTCACCACTCACCACCAAACCACACACCACTCCACACCTCTCTCACACCTACCCACCTCACCACTCCCACACTCACACCACTCCACTAACCACACCATCCTCATCCTCATCCACACCTCACACCACCTCACCTCACACCTCACCTCACCACTATCCACACCACATCCACACACCACTCCACTCCTCACACCACACCTATCCACTATCCACTCCACTCCTCTCACCTCATCCTCACCTCTATCCACTACCTCACCACTATCCTACCTACTCCAATCCTCTCCTATCCTATCCTATCCTCTAACCTATCCTATCCTCTCATCCTCTCCTATCCTCTATCCTATCCTATCCTCTATCCTATCCTATCCTCTATCCTATCCTATCCTCTAATCCTATCCTATCCTCTATCCATCCTCTATCCTATCCAATCCCCTATCCTATCCTCTAACCTATCCTATCCTCTATCCTACCTATCCTCTACTCTATATATCCTCTATCCTATCCTGTATCCTATACTATGATCTATACTATCCTATCCTCTATCCTATCCTATCCTCTATCCTATCCACTATCCTATCCTCTATCCTATCCTCAATCCTATCCTATCCTTTATCCTATCCTATCCTGTATCCTATCCTATCCTCTATCCTATCCTATCCTTTATCCTATCCTATCCTCAATCCTATCCTATCCTCTATCCTATCCTATCCACTATCCTATCCTATCCTCTATCCTATCCTACCCTCTATCCTATCCTATCCTCTATCCTATCCTATCGTATCCTCTATCGTATCCTATCCTCTATCCTATCCTATCCTCTATCCTATCCAATCCCCTATCCTATCCTCTATCCTATCCTATCCTCAATCCTATCCTATCCTCTATGCTATCTTATCCTCTATCATATCCTATCCTCTATCATATCCTATCCTCTATCCTATCCTATCCTCTATCCTATCCTATCCTCTATCCTATCCTATCGTATCCTCTATCGTATCCTATCCTCTATCCTATCCTATCCTCTATCCTATCCAATCCCCTATCCTATCCTCTATCCTATCCTATCCTCAATCCTATCCTATCCTCTATGCTATCTTATCCTCTATCATATCCTATCCTCTATCATATCCTATCCTCTATCCTATCCAATCCCCTATCCTATCCTCTATCATATCCTATCCTCAATCCTATCCTATCCTCTATGCTATCTTATCCTCTATCATATCCTATCCTCTATCCTATCCTATGCTCTATCCTATCCTATCCTCTATCCTATCCTATCCTCTATCCTATCCTATCCTCTATCCTCTATCCTATCCTATCCTCTATCCTATCCTATCCTCTATCCTATCCTATCCTCTATCCTATCCTATCCTCTATGCTATCCTATCCTCTATCATATCCTATCCTCTATCATATCCTATCCTCTATCCTATCCTATCCTCTATCCTATCCTATCCTCTATCCTATCCTATCCTCTATCCTATCCTATCCTCTATCCTATCCTATCCTCTATCCTATCCTATCCTCTATCCTATCCTATCCTCTATCCTATCCTATCCTCTATCCTATCCTATCCTCTACCCTATCCTATCCTCTATCCTATCCTATCCTCTATCCTATTCTATCCTCTATCCTATCCTATCCTGTACTCTATAATATCCTCTATCCTATCCTATCCTGTATCCTATACTATCATCTATACTATCCTATTCTCTATCCTATTCTATCCTCTATTCTATCCACTATCCTATCCTCTATCCTATCCTATCCTCTATCGTATCCTATCCTCTATCCTATCCTATCCTCTATCCTATCCTATCCTCTATCCTATCCTATCCTCTATCCTATCCTATCCTCTATCCTATCCTCTATCCTATCCCATCCTCTATCCTATCCTATCCTCTATCCTATCCTATCCTCTATCCTATCCTATCCTCTATCCTATCCTATCCTATCCTATCCTCTATCCTATCCTATCCTCTATCCTATCCTATCCTCTATCCTATCCTATCCTCTATCCTATCCTATCCTCTATCCTATCCTATCCTCTATCCTATCCTATCCTCTATCCTATCCTATCCTCTATCCTCTATCCTATCCTCTATCCTATCCTATCCTCTATCCTATCCTATCCTCTATCCTATCCTATCCTCTATCCTATCCTATCCTCTATCCTATCCTATCCTCTATCCTATCCTATCCTCTATCCTATCCTCTATCCTATCCAATCCCCTATCCTATCCTCAATCCTATCCTATCCTTTATCCTATCCTATCCTGTATCCTATCCTATCCTCTATCCTATCCTATCCTTTATCCTATCCTATCCTCAATCCTATCCTATCCTCTATCCTATCCTATCCACTATCCTATCCTATCCTCTATCCTATCCTATCCTCAATCCTATCCTATCCTCTATGCTATCTTATCCTCTATCATATCCTATCCTCTATCATATCCTATCCTCTATCCTATCCTATCCTGTATCCTATCCTATCCTCTATCCTATCCTATCCTCTATCCTATCCTATCCTCTATCCTCTATCCTATCCTATCCTCTATCCTATCCTATCCTCTATCCTATCCTATCCTCTATGCTATCCTATCCTCTATCATATCCTATCCTCTATCATATCCTATCCTCTATCCTATCCTATCCTCTATCCTATCCTATCCTCTATCCTATCCTATCCTCTATCCTATCCTATCCTCTATCCTATCCTATCCTCTATCCTATCCTATCCTCTATCCTATCCTATCCTCTATCCTATCCTATCCTCTATCCTATCCTATCCTCTATCCTATCCTATCCTCTATCCTATCCTATCCTCTACCCTATCCTATCCTCTATCCTATCCTATCCTCTATCCTATTCTATCCTCTATCCTATCCTATCCTGTACTCTATAATATCCTCTATCCTATCCTATCCTGTATCCTATACTATCATCTATACTATCCTATACTCTATCCTATCCTATCCTCTATCCTATCCTATCCTCTATCCTATCCTATCCTCTATCCTATCCTATCCTCTATCCTCTATCCTATCCTCTATCCTATCCTATCCTCTATCCTATCCTATCCTCTATCCTATCCTATCCTCTATCTCCCTATCCTATCCTATCCTCTATCCTATCCTATCCTCTATCCTATCCTATCCTCTATCCTATCCTCTATCCTATCCAATCCCCTATCCTATCCTCAACCCCATCCTATACTCAATCCTATCCTATACTGTATTATATCCTATCCTCTTTCCTATCCTCTAACATATCGTATCCTCTATCCTATCCTATCCTTTATCCTATCCTATCCTCAATCCTATCCTATCCTCTATCCTATTCTATCCTCTATCCTATCCTATCCTCTACTCTATAATATCCTCTATCCTATCCTATCCTGTATCCTATACTATCATCTATACTATCCTATACTCTATCCTATTCTATCCTCTATTCTATCCACTATCCTATCCTCTATCCTATCCTATCCTCTATCGTATCCTATCCTCTATCCTATCCTATCCTCTATCCTATCCTATCCTCTATCCTATCCTATCCTCTATCCTATCCTCTATCCTATCCCATCCTCTATCCTATCCTATCCTCTATCCTATCCTATCCTCTATCCTATCCTATCCGCTATCCTATCCTATCCTCTATCCTATCCTATCCTCTATCCTATCCTATCCTCTATCCTATCCTATCCTCTATCCTATCCTATCCTCTATCCTATCCTATCCTCTATCCTATCCTATCCTCTATCCTATCCTATCCTCTATCCTATCCTATCCTCTATCCTCTATCCTATCCTCTATCCTATCCTATCCTCTACCCTATCCTATCCTCTATCCTATCCTATCCTCTATCCTATTCTATCCTCTATCCTATCCTATCCTCTACTCTATAATATCCTCTATCCTATCCTATCCTGTATCCTATACTATCATCTATACTATCCTATACTCTATCCTATCCTATCCTCTATCCTATCCACTATCCTATCCTCTATCCTATCCTCAATCCTATCCTTTATCCTATCCTATCCTGTATCCTATCTTATCCTCTATCCTATCCTATCCTTTATCCTATCCTATCCTCAATCCTATCCTATCCTCTATCCTATCCTATCCTCTATCCTATCCTATCCTCTATCCTATCCTATCCTCTATCCTATCCTATCCTCTATCCTATCCTATCCTCTATCCTATCCTATCCTCTATCCTATCCTATCCTCTATGCTATCCTATCCTCTATCATATCCTATCCTCTATCCTATCCTATCCTCTATCCTATCCTATCCTCTATCCTATCCTATCCTCTGTCCTATCTACGATCCTATCCTCTATACTATCCTCAATCCTATCCTATCCTTTATCCTATCCTATCCTCTATCTTATCCTATCCTCTATCCTATCCTATCCTCTATCCTATCCTATCCTCTATCCTATCCTATCCTCTATCCTATCCTATCCTCTATCCTATCCTATCCTCTATCCTATCCTCTATCCTATCCCATCCTCTATCCTATCCTATCCTCTATCCTATCCTATCCTCTATCCTATCCTATCCTCTATCCTATCCTATCCTATCCTATCCTCTATCCTATCCTATCCTCTATCCTATCCTATCCTCTATCCTATCCTATCCTCTATCCTATCCTATCCTCTATCCTATCCTATCCTCTATCCTATCCTATCCTCTATCCTCTATCCTATCCTCTATCCTATCCTCTATCCTATCCTATCCTCTATCCTATCCTACCCTCTATCCTATCCTATCCTCTATCCTATCCTATCCTCTATCCTATCCTATCCTCTATCCTATCCTATCCTCTATCCTATCCTCTATCCTATCCAATCCCCTATCCTATCCTCAATCCTATCCTATCCTTTATCCTATCCTATCCTGTATCCTATCCTATCCTCTATCCTATCCTATCCTTTATCCTATCCTATCCTCAATCCTATCCTATCCTCTATCCTATCCTATCCACTATCCTATCCTATCCTCTATCCTATCCTATCCTCAATCCTATCCTATCCTCTATGCTATCTTATCCTCTATCATATCCTATCCTCTATCATATCCTATCCTCTATCCTATCCTATCCTCTATCCTATCCTATCCTCTATCCTATCCTATCCTCTATCCTATCCTATCCTCTATGCTATCTTATCCTCTGTCATATCCTATCCTCTATCATATCCTATCCTCTATCCTATCCTATCCTCTATCCTATCCTATCCTCTATCCTATCCTATCCTCTATCCTATCCTATCCTCTATCCTCTATCCTATCCTATCCTCTATCCTATCCTATCCTCTATCCTATCCTATCCCCTATGCTATCCTATCCTCTATCATATCCTATCCTCTACCATATCCTATCCTCTATCCTATCCTATCCTCTATCCTATCCTATCCTCTACCCTATCCTATCCTCTACCCTATCCTATTATCTATCCTATCCTATCCTCTATCCTATCCGATCCTTTATCCTATCCTATCCTCTATCCTATCCTATCCTCTATCCTATCCTATCCTTTATCCTATCCTATCCTCTATCCTATCCTATCCTCTATCCTATCCTATCCTGTATCCTATCCTATCCTCTATCCTATCCTATCCTTTATCCTATCCTATCCTCAATCCTATCCTATCCTCTATCCTATAATATCCTCTATCCTATCCTATCCTCTATCCTCTATCCTATCCTCCTCTATCCTATCCTATCCTCTATCCTATCCTATCCTCTATCCTATCCTATCCCCTATGCTATCCTATCCTCTATCATATCCTATCCTCTACCATATCCTATCCTCTATCCTATCCTATCCTCTATCCTATCCTATCCTCTACCCTATCCTATCCTCTACCCTATCCTATTATCTATCCTATCCTATCCTCTATCCTATCCGATCCTTTATCCTATCCTATCCTCTATCCTATCCTATCCTCTATCCTATCCTATCCTCTATCCTATCCTCTATCCTATCCTCTATCCTGTCCTATCCTCTATCCTATCCTATCCTCTATCCTATCCTATCCTCTATCCTATCCTCTATCCTATCCTATCCTCTATCCTATCCTATCCTCTATCCTATCCTATCCTGTATCCTATTCTATCCTGAATCCTATCCTATCCTCTATCCTATCCTATCCTCTATCCTATTCTATCCTCTATCCTATCCTATCCTCTATCCTATCCTATCCTCTATCCTATCCTATCCTCTACCCTATCCTATCCTCTATCCTATCCTATCCTCTATCCTATCCTATCCTCTATCCTATCCTATCCTATCCTCTATCCTATGCTATCCTATATCCTATCGTATCTTCTATCCTATCCTATCCTCTATCCTATCCTATCCTCTATCCTATCCTATCCACTATCCTATCCTATCCTCTATCCTATCCTATTCTCTATCCTATCCTATCCTCTATCCTATCCTATCCTCTATCCTATCCTATACTCTATCCTATCCTATCCTCTATCCTATCCTATCCCCTATCCTATCCTCAATCCCATCCTATACTCAATCCTATCCTATACTGTATTATATCCTATCCTCTTTCCTATCCTCTAACATATCGTATCCTCTATCCTATCCTATCCTCTACTCTATAATATCCTCTATCCTATCCTATCCTGTATCCTATACTATCATCTATACTATCCTATCCTCTATCCTATCCTATCCTCTATCCTATCCTATCCTCTATCCTATCCTATCCTCTATCCTATCCTATCCTCTATCCTATCCTATCCCCTATGCTATCCTATCCTCTATCATATCCTATCCTCTATCATATCCTATCCTCTATCATATCCTATCCTCTATCCTATCCTATCCTCTATCCTATCCTATCCTCTATCCTATCCTCTATCCTATCCAATCCCCTATCCTATCCTCTAACATATCGTATCCTCTATCATATCCTATCCTCTATCCTATCCTATCCTCTATCCTATCCTATCCTCTATCCTATCCTATCCTCTATCCTATCCTATCCTCTATGCTATCTTATCCTCTGTCATATCCTATCCTCTATCATATCCTATCCTCTATCCTATCCTATCCTCTATCCTATCCTATCCTCTATCCTATCCTATCCTCTATCCTATCCTATCCTCTATCCTATCCTATCCTCTATCCTATCCTATCCTCTATCCTATCCTCTATCCTATCCAATCCCCTATCCTATCCTCTAACATATCGTATCCTCTATCCTATCCTATCCTCTACTCTATAATATCCTCTATCCTATCCTATCCTGTATCCTATACTATGATCTATACTATCCTATCCTCTATCCTATCCTATCCTCTATCCTATCCACTATCCTATCCTCTATCCTATCCTCAATCCTATCCTATCCTTTATCCTATCCTATCCTGTATCCTATCCTATCCTCTATCCTATCCTATCCTTTATCCTATCCTATCCTCTATCCTATCCTATCCTTTATCCTATCCTATCCTCAATCCTATCCTATCCTCTATCCTATCCTATCCTCTATCCTATCCTATCCCCTATGCTATCCTATCCTCTATCATATCCTATCATCTATCATATCCTATCCTCTATCATATCCTATCCTCTATCCTATCCTATCTTCTATCCTATCCTATACTCTATCCTATCCTATCCTCTACCCTATCCTATCCTCTACCCTATCCTATTATCTATCCTATCCTATCCTCTATCCTATCCTATCCTTTATCCTATCCTATCCTCTATCCTATCCTATCCTCTATCCTATCCTATCCTCTATCCTATCCTATCCTCTATCCTATCCTCTATCCTGTCCTATCCTCCATCCTATCCTATCCTCTATCCTATCCTATCCTCTATCCTATCCTATCCTCTATCCTATCCTATCCTGTATCCTATTCTATCCTGAATCCTATCCTATCCTCTATCCTATCCTATCCTCTATCCTATTCTATCCTCTATCCTATCCTATCCTCTCTCCTATCCTATCCTCTATGCTATCCTATCCTCTATCCTATCCTATCCTCTATCCTAAATCCTATCCTATCCTCTATCCTATCCTAGCCTCTATCCTATCCTATCCTCTATCCTATCCTATCCTCTATCCTATCCAATCACCTATCCTATCCTCTATCCCATCCTATACTCAATCCTATCCTATACTGTATTATATCCTATCCTCTTTCCTATCCTCTAACATATCGTATCCTCTACTCTATAATATCCTCTATCCTATCGTATCCTCTATCCTATCCTATCCTCTACCCTATCCTATCCTCTATCCTATCCTATCCTCTAACCTACCCTATCCTCTATCCTATCCTATCCTCTATCCTATCATATCCTCTATCCTATCAAATCCTCTATCCTATCCTATCCTCTATCCTATCCTATCCTCTAACCTATCCTATCCTCTATCCTATCCTATCCTCTATCCTATCCTATCCTCTATCCTATCCTATCTTCTATCCTATCCTATCCTCTATCCTATCCTATCCTCTATCCTATCCTATCCTCTATCCTATCCTATCCCCTATGCTATCCTATCCTCTATCATATCCTATCCTCTATCATATCCTATCCTCTATCCTATCCTATCCTCTCTCCTATCATCTATCCTATCCTCTATCCTATGCTATCCTATATCCTATCGTATCTTCTATCCTATCCTATCCTCTATCCTATCCTATCCTCTATCCTATCCTATCCACTATCCTATCCTATCCTCTATCCTATCCTATTCTCTATCCTATCCTATCCTCTATCCTATCCTATCCTCTATCCTATCCTATACTCTATCCTATCCTATCCTCTATCCTATCCTCAATCCCATCCTATACTCAATCCTATCCTATACTGTATTATATCCTATCCTCTTTCCTATCCTCTAACATATCGTATCCTCTATCCTATCCTATCCTCTACTCTATAATATCCTCTATCCTATCCTATCCTGTATCCTATAGTATCATCTATACTATCCTATCCTCTATCCTATCCTATCCTCTATCCTATCCTATCCTCTATCCTATCCTATCCTCTATCCTATCCTATCCTGTATCCTATTCTATCCTGAATCCTATCCTATCCTCTATCCTATACTATCATCTATCCTATCCTATCCTCTATCCTATCCTATCCTCTATCCTATCCTATCCTATCCTCTATCCTATGCTATCCTATATCCTATCGTATCTTCTATCCTATCCTATCCTCTATCCTATCCTATCCTCTATCCTATCCTATCCACTATCCTATCCTATCCTCTATCCTATCCTATTCTCTATCCTATCCTATCCTCTATCCTATCCTATCCTCTATCCTATCCTATACTCTATCCTATCCTATCCTCTATCCTATCCTATCCTCTATCCTAAATCCTATCCTATCCTCTATCCTATCCTAGCCTCTATCCTATCCTATCCTCTATCCTATCCTATCCTCTATCCTATCCAATCACCTATCCTATCCTCTATCCCATCCTATACTCAATCCTATCCTATACTGTATTATATCCTATCCTCTATCCTATATCCTATCCTATCCTCTATCCTATCCTAGCCTCTATCCTATCCTATCCTATATCCTATCCTATCCTCTATCCTATCCTATCCTCTATCCTATCCTATCCCCTATGCTATCCTATCCTCTATCCTATCCTATCCTCTATCCTATCCTATCCTCTATCCTATCCTATCCTGTATCCTATTCTATCCTGAATCCTATCCTATCCTCTATCCTATCCTATCCTCTATCCTATTCTATCCTCTATCCTATCCTATCCTCTATCCTATCCTATCCTCTATCCTATCCTATCCTCTACCCTATCCTATCCTCTATCCTATCCTATCCTCTATCCTATCCTATCCTCTATCCTATCCTATCCTATCCCCTATGCTATCCTATCCTCTATCATATCCTATCCTCTATCATATCCTATCCTCTATCATATCCTATCCTCTATCCTATCCTATCCTCTATCCTATCCTATACTCTATCCTATCCTATCCTCTATCCTATCCTCTATCCTATCCAATCCCCTATCCTATCCTCTAACATATCGTATCCTCTATCATATCCTATCCTCTATCCTATCCTATCCTCTATCCTATCCTATCCTCTATCCTATCCTATCCTCTATCCTATCCTATCCTCTATGCTATCTTATCCTCTGTCATATCCTATCCTCTATCATATCCTATCCTCTATCCTATCCTATCCTCTATCCTATCCTATCCTCTATCCTATCCTATCCTGAATCCTATCCTATCCTCTATCCTATCCTATCCTCTATCCTATTCTATCCTCTATCCTATCCTATCCTCTATCCTATCCTATCCTCTATCCTATCCTATCCTCTATCCTATCCTATCCTCTATCCTATCCTATCCTCTATCCTATATCCTATCCTATCCTCTATCCTATCCTAGCCTCTATCCTATCCTATCCTCTATCCTATCCTATCCTCTATCCTATCCAATCACCTATCCTATCCTCTATCCCATCCTATACTCAATCCTATCCTATACTGTATTATATCATATCCTCTTTCCTATCCTCTAACATATCGTATCCTCTACTCTATAATATCCTCTATCCTATCGTATCCTCTATCCTATCCTATCCTCTACCCTATCCTATCCTCTATCCTATCCTATCCTCTAACCTACCCTATCCTCTATCCTATCCTATCCTCTATCCTATCATATCCTCTATCCTATCCTATCCTCTATCCTATCCTATCCTCTATCCTATCCTATCCTCTAACCTATCCTATCCTCTATCCTATCCTATCCTCTATCCTATCCTATCCTCTATCCTATCCTATCCTCTATCCTATCCTATCCTCTATCCTATCCTATCCTCTATCCTATCCTATCCTCTATCCTATCCTATCCTCTATCCTATGCTATCCTATATCCTATCGTATCTTCTATCCTATCCTGTCCTCTATCCTATCCTATCCTCTATCCTATCCTATCCTCTATCGTATCCTATCCTCTATCCTATCCTATCCCCTATGCTATCCTATCCTCTATCATATCCTATCCTCTATCATATCCTATCCTCTATCCTATCCTATCCTCTATCCTATCCTATCCTCTATCCTATCCTCTATCCTGTCCTCTATCCTATCCTATCCTGTATCCTATCCTATCCTCTATCGAATCCTATTATCTATCCTATCCTATCCTCTATCCTATCCTATCCTCTATCCTATCCTATCCTCTATCCTATCCTATCCTCTATCCTATCCTATCCTCTATCCTATCCTATCCTCTATCCTATCCTATCCTCTATCCTATCCTATCCTCTATCCTATCCTATCCTCTATCCTATCCTATCCTCTATCCTATCCTGTCCTCTATCCTATCCTATCCTCTATCCTATCCTATCCTCTATCCTATCCTATCCTCTATCCTATCCTATCCTCTATCCTATCCTATCCTCTATCCTATCCTATCCTCTATCCTATCCTCTATCCTATCCTATCCTCTACCCTATCCTATCCTCTACCCTATCCTGTTATCTATCCTATCCTATCCTCTATCCTATCCTATCCTCTATCCTATCCTATCCTCTATCCTATCCTATCCTCTATCCTATCCTATCCTCTATCCTATCCTATCCTCTATCCTATCCTATCCTCTATCCTATCCTATCCTCTATCCTATATCCTATCCTATCCTCTATCCTATCCTATCCTCTATCCTATCCTATCCCCTATGCTATCCTATCCTCTATCCTATCCTATCCTCTATCCTATCCTATCCTCTATCCTATCCTATCTTCTATCCTATCCTATCCTCTATCCTATCCTATCCTCTATCCTATCCTCTATCCTATTATCTATCCTATCCTATCCTCTACCCTATCCTATCCTCTAGCCTATCCTGTTATCTATCCTATCCTATCCTCTATCCTATCCTATCCTCTACCCTATCCTATCCTCTATCCTATCCTATCCTCTATCCTATCCTATCCTCTATCCTATCCTATACTCTACCATATCCTATCCTCTATCCTATCCTATCCTCTAACCTACCCTATCCTCTATCCTATCCTATCCTCTATCCTATGCTATCCTCTATCCTATCCTATCCTCTATCCTATCCTATCCTCTATCCTATCCTATCCTCTATCCTATCCTATCCCCTATGCTATCCTATCCTCTATCCTATCCTATCCTCTATCCTATCCTATCCTCTATCCTATCCTATCCTCTATCCTATCCTATCCTCTATCCTATCCTATCCTCTATCCTATCCTCTATCCTATCCTCTATCCTATCCTATCCTCTACCCTATCCTATCCTCTAGCCTATCCTGTTATCTATCCTATCCTATCCTCTATCCTATCCTATCCTCTATCCTATCCTATCCTCTATCCTATCCTATCCTCTATCCTATCCTATCCTCTATCCTATCCTATCCTCTATCCTATATCCTATCCTATCCTCTATCCTATCCTAGCCTCTATCCGATCCTATCCTCTATCCTATCCTATCCTCTATCCTATCCAATCACCTATCCTATCCTCTATCCCATCCTATACTCAATCCTATCCTATACCGTATTATATCCTATCCTCTTTCCTATCCTCTAACATATCGTATCCTCTACTCTATAATATCCTCTATCCTATCGTATCCTCTATCCTATCCTATACTCTACCATATCCTATCCTCTATCCTATCCTATCCTCTAACCTACCCTATCCTCTATCCTATCATATCCTCTATCCTATCCTATCCTCTATCCTATCCTATCCTCTATTATATCCTATCCTCTATCCTTTCCTATCCTCTATTATATCCTATCCTCTATCCTATCCTATCCTCTATCCTATCCTATCCTCTATCCTATCCTATCCTCTAACCTATCCTATCCTCTATCCTATCCTATCCTCTATCCTATCCTATCCTCTATCCTATCCTATCCTCTATCCTATCCTATCCTCTATCCTATACTATCCTCTATACTATCCTATCCTCTATCCTATCCTATCCTCTATCCTATCCTTTCCTCTATCCTATCCTATCCTCTACCTTATCCTATCCTCTATCCTATCCTATCCTCTATCCTATCCTATCCTCTATCCTATCCTATCCTCTATCCTATCCTATCCTATCCTCTATCCTATGCTATCCTATATCCTATCGTATCTTCTATCCTATCCTATCCTCTATCCTATCCTATCCTCTATCCTATCCAATCCTCTATCCTATCCTATCCTCTATCATATCCTATCCTCTATCATATCCTATCCTCTATCATATCCTATCCTCTATCCTATCCTATCCTCTATCCTATCCTCTATCCTGTCCTCTATCCTATCCTATCCTGTATCCGATCCTATCCTCTATCCTATCCTATTATCTATCCTATCCTATCCTCTATCCTATCCTATACTCTATCCTATCCTATCCTCTATCCTATCCTATCCTCTATCCTATCCTATCCTCTATCCTATCCTATCCTCTATCCTATCCTATCCTCTATATTATCCTCTATCCTATCCTCTATCCTATCCTATCCTCTACCCTATCCTATCCTCTACCCTATCCTATTATCTATTCTATCCTATCCTCTATCCTATCCTATCCTTTATCCTATCCTATCCTCTATCCTATCCTATCCTCTATCCTATCCTATCCTGTATCCTATCCTATCCTCTATCCTATCCTATCCTTTATCCTATCCTATCCTCTATCCTATCTTATCCTCTATCCTATCCTATCCTGTATCCTATCCTATCCTGTATCCTATTCTATCCTGAATCCTATCCTATCCTCTATCCTATCCTATCCTCTATCCTATTCTATCCTCTATCCTATCCTATCCTCTATCCTATCCTATCCTCTATCCTATCCTATCCTCTATCCTATCCTATCCTCTATCCTATATCCTATCCTATCCTCTATCCTATCCTAGCCTCTATCCTATCCTATCCTCTATCCTACACTATCCACTATCCTATCCTATCCTCTATTCTATCCTATCCTAGCCTCTATCCTATCCTATCCTCTATCCTATCCTATCCTCTATCCTATCCTATCCTCTATCCTATCCAATCACCTATCCTATCCTCTATCCCATCCTATACTCAATCCTATCTTATACTGTATTATATCCTATCCTCTTTCCTATCCTCTAACATATCGTATCCTCTACTCTATAATATCCTCTATCCTATCGTATCCTCTATCCTATCCTATACTCTACCATATCCTATCCTCTATCCTATCCTATCCTCTAACCTACCCTATCCTCTATCCTATCATATTCTCTATCCTATCCTATCCTCTATCCTATCCTATCCTCTATTATATCCTATCCTCTATCCTTTCCTATCCTCTATCCTATCCTATCCTCTATCCTATCCTATCCTCTACCCTATCCTATCCTCTATCCTATCCTATCCTCTATCCTATCCTATCCTCTATCCTATCCTATCCTATCCTCTATCCTATGCTATCCTATATCCTATCGTATCTTCTATCCTATCCTATCCTCTATCCTATCCTATCCTCTATCGTATCCTATCCCCTATGCTATCCTATCCTCTATCATATCCTATCCTCTATCATATCCTATCCTCTATCCTATCCTATCCTCTATTATATCCAATCACCTATCCTATCCTCTATCCCATCCTATACTCAATCCTATCCTCTATCCTTTCCTATCCTCTATTATATCCTATCCTCTATCCTATCCTATCCTCTATCCTATCCTATCTTCTATCCTATCCTATCCTCTAACCTATCCTATCCTCTATCCTATCCTATCCTCTATCCTATCCTATCCTCTATCCTATCCTATCCTCTATCCTATCCTATCCTCTATCCTATCCTATCCTCTATCCTATCCTATCCTCTACCCTATCCTATCCTCTATCCTATCCTATCCTCTATCCTATCCTATCCTCTATCCTATCCTATCCCCTATGCTATCCTATCCTCTATCATATCCTATCCTCTATCATATCCTATCCTCTATCATATCCTATCCTCTATCCTATCCTATCCTCTATCCTATCCTATCCTCTATCCTATCCTCTATCCTATCCAATCCCCTATCCTATCCTCTAACATATCGTATCCTCTATCATATCCTATCCTCTATCCTATCCTATCCTCTATCCTATCCTATCCTCTATCCTATCCTATCCTCTATCCTATCCTATCCTCTATGCTATCTTATCCTCTGTCATATCCTATCCTCTATCATATCCTATCCTCTATCCTATCCTATCCTCTATCCTATCCTATCCTCTATCCTATCCTATCCTCTATCCTATCCTATCCTCTATCCTATCCTATCCTCTATCCTATCCTATCCTCTATCCTATCCTATCCTCTATCCTATCCAATCCCCTATCCTATCCTCTAACATATCGTATCCTCTATCCTATCCTATCCTCTACTCTATAATATCCTCTATCCTATCCTATCCTGTATCCTATACTATGATCTATACTATCCTATCCTCTATCCTATCCTATCCTCTATCCTATCCACTATCCTATCCACTATCCTATCCTCAATCCTATCCTATCCTTTATCCTATCCTATCCTGTATCCTATCCTATCCTCTATCCTATCCTATCCTTTATCCTATCCTATCCTCTATCCTATCCTATCCTTTATCCTATCCTATCCTCAATCCTATCCTATCCTCTATCCTATCCTATCCTCTATCCTATCCTATCCCCTATGCTATCCTATCCTCTATCATATCCTATCATCTATCATATCCTATCCTCTATCATATCCTATCCTCTATCCTATCCTATCTTCTATCCTATCCTATACTCTATCCTATCCTATCCTCTACCCTATCCTATCCTCTACCCTATCCTATTATCTATCCTATCCTATCCTCTATCCTATCCTATCCTTTATCCTATCCTATCCTCTATCCTATCCTATCCTCTATCCTATCCTATCCTCTATCCTATCCTATCCTCTATCCTATCCTCTATCCTGTCCTATCCTCCATCCTATCCTATCCTCTATCCTATCCTATCCTCTATCCTATCCTATCCTCTATCCTATCCTATCCTGTATCCTATTCTATCCTGAATCCTATCCTATCCTCTATCCTATCCTATCCTCTATCCTATTCTATCCTCTATCCTATCCTATCCTCTCTCCTATCCTATCCTCTATGCTATCCTATCCTCTATCCTATCCTATCCTCTATCCTAAATCCTATCCTATCCTCTATCCTATCCTAGCCTCTATCCTATCCTATCCTCTATCCTATCCTATCCTCTATCCTATCCAATCACCTATCCTATCCTCTATCCCATCCTATACTCAATCCTATCCTATACTGTATTATATCCTATCCTCTTTCCTATCCTCTAACATATCGTATCCTCTACTCTATAATATCCTCTATCCTATCGTATCCTCTATCCTATCCTATCCTCTACCCTATCCTATCCTCTATCCTATCCTATCCTCTAACCTACCCTATCCTCTATCCTATCCTATCCTCTATCCTATCATATCCTCTATCCTATCAAATCCTCTATCCTATCCTATCCTCTATCCTATCCTATCCTCTAACCTATCCTATCCTCTATCCTATCCTATCCTCTATCCTATCCTATCCTCTATCCTATCCTATCTTCTATCCTATCCTATCCTCTATCCTATCCTATCCTCTATCCTATCCTATCCTCTATCCTATCCTATCCCCTATGCTATCCTATCCTCTATCATATCCTATCCTCTATCATATCCTATCCTCTATCCTATCCTATCCTCTCTCCTATCCTCTATCCTATCCTCTATCCTATGCTATCCTATATCCTATCGTATCTTCTATCCTATCCTATCCTCTATCCTATCCTATCCTCTATCCTATCCTATCCACTATCCTATCCTATCCTCTATCCTATCCTATTCTCTATCCTATCCTATCCTCTATCCTATCCTATCCTCTATCCTATCCTATACTCTATCCTATCCTATCCTCTATCCTATCCTCAATCCCATCCTATACTCAATCCTATCCTATACTGTATTATATCCTATCCTCTTTCCTATCCTCTAACATATCGTATCCTCTATCCTATCCTATCCTCTACTCTATAATATCCTCTATCCTATCCTATCCTGTATCCTATAGTATCATCTATACTATCCTATCCTCTATCCTATCCTATCCTCTATCCTATCCTATCCTCTATCCTATCCTATCCTCTATCCTATCCTATCCTGTATCCTATTCTATCCTGAATCCTATCCTATCCTCTATCCTATACTATCATCTATCCTATCCTATCCTCTATCCTATCCTATCCTCTATCCTATCCTATCCTATCCTCTATCCTATGCTATCCTATATCCTATCGTATCTTCTATCCTATCCTATCCTCTATCCTATCCTATCCTCTATCCTATCCTATCCACTATCCTATCCTATCCTCTATCCTATCCTATTCTCTATCCTATCCTATCCTCTATCCTATCCTATCCTCTATCCTATCCTATACTCTATCCTATCCTATCCTCTATCCTATCCTATCCTCTATCCTAAATCCTATCCTATCCTCTATCCTATCCTAGCCTCTATCCTATCCTATCCTCTATCCTATCCTATCCTCTATCCTATCCAATCACCTATCCTATCCTCTATCCCATCCTATACTCAATCCTATCCTATACTGTATTATATCCTATCCTCTATCCTATATCCTATCCTATCCTCTATCCTATCCTAGCCTCTATCCTATCCTATCCTATATCCTATCCTATCCTCTATCCTATCCTATCCTCTATCCTATCCTATCCCCTATGCTATCCTATCCTCTATCCTATCCTATCCTCTATCCTATCCTATCCTCTATCCTATCCTATCCTGTATCCTATTCTATCCTGAATCCTATCCTATCCTCTATCCTATCCTATCCTCTATCCTATTCTATCCTCTATCCTATCCTATCCTCTATCCTATCCTATCCTCTATCCTATCCTATCCTCTACCCTATCCTATCCTCTATCCTATCCTATCCTCTATCCTATCCTATCCTCTATCCTATCCTATCCTATCCCCTATGCTATCCTATCCTCTATCATATCCTATCCTCTATCATATCCTATCCTCTATCATATCCTATCCTCTATCCTATCCTATCCTCTATCCTATCCTATACTCTATCCTATCCTATCCTCTATCCTATCCTCTATCCTATCCAATCCCCTATCCTATCCTCTAACATATCGTATCCTCTATCATATCCTATCCTCTATCCTATCCTATCCTCTATCCTATCCTATCCTCTATCCTATCCTATCCTCTATCCTATCCTATCCTCTATGCTATCTTATCCTCTGTCATATCCTATCCTCTATCATATCCTATCCTCTATCCTATCCTATCCTCTATCCTATCCTATCCTCTATCCTATCCTATCCTGAATCCTATCCTATCCTCTATCCTATCCTATCCTCTATCCTATTCTATCCTCTATCCTATCCTATCCTCTATCCTATCCTATCCTCTATCCTATCCTATCCTCTATCCTATCCTATCCTCTATCCTATATCCTATCCTATCCTCTATCCTATCCTAGCCTCTATCCTATCCTATCCTCTATCCTATCCTATCCTCTATCCTATCCAATCACCTATCCTATCCTCTATCCCATCCTATACTCAATCCTATCCTATACTGTATTATATCATATCCTCTTTCCTATCCTCTAACATATCGTATCCTCTACTCTATAATATCCTCTATCCTATCGTATCCTCTATCCTATCCTATCCTCTACCCTATCCTATCCTCTATCCTATCCTATCCTCTAACCTACCCTATCCTCTATCCTATCCTATCCTCTATCCTATCATATCCTCTATCCTATCCTATCCTCTATCCTATCCTATCCTCTATCCTATCCTATCCTCTAACCTATCCTATCCTCTATCCTATCCTATCCTCTATCCTATCCTATCCTCTATCCTATCCTATCCTCTATCCTATCCTATCCTCTATCCTATCCTATCCTCTATCCTATCCTATCCTCTATCCTATCCTATCCTCTATCCTATGCTATCCTATATCCTATCGTATCTTCTATCCTATCCTGTCCTCTATCCTATCCTATCCTCTATCCTATCCTATCCTCTATCGTATCCTATCCTCTATCCTATCCTATCCCCTATGCTATCCTATCCTCTATCATATCCTATCCTCTATCATATCCTATCCTCTATCCTATCCTATCCTCTATCCTATCCTATCCTCTATCCTATCCTCTATCCTGTCCTCTATCCTATCCTATCCTGTATCCTATCCTATCCTCTATCGAATCCTATTATCTATCCTATCCTATCCTCTATCCTATCCTATCCTCTATCCTATCCTATCCTCTATCCTATCCTATCCTCTATCCTATCCTATCCTCTATCCTATCCTATCCTCTATCCTATCCTATCCTCTATCCTATCCTATCCTCTATCCTATCCTATCCTCTATCCTATCCTATCCTCTATCCTATCCTGTCCTCTATCCTATCCTATCCTCTATCCTATCCTATCCTCTATCCTATCCTATCCTCTATCCTATCCTATCCTCTATCCTATCCTATCCTCTATCCTATCCTATCCTCTATCCTATCCTCTATCCTATCCTATCCTCTACCCTATCCTATCCTCTACCCTATCCTGTTATCTATCCTATCCTATCCTCTATCCTATCCTATCCTCTATCCTATCCTATCCTCTATCCTATCCTATCCTCTATCCTATCCTATCCTCTATCCTATCCTATCCTCTATCCTATCCTATCCTCTATCCTATCCTATCCTCTATCCTATCCTATCCTCTATCCTATATCCTATCCTATCCTCTATCCTATCCTATCCTCTATCCTATCCTATCCCCTATGCTATCCTATCCTCTATCCTATCCTATCCTCTATCCTATCCTATCCTCTATCCTATCCTATCTTCTATCCTATCCTATCCTCTATCCTATCCTATCCTCTATCCTATCCTCTATCCTATTATCTATCCTATCCTATCCTCTACCCTATCCTATCCTCTAGCCTATCCTGTTATCTATCCTATCCTATCCTCTATCCTATCCTATCCTCTACCCTATCCTATCCTCTATCCTATCCTATCCTCTATCCTATCCTATCCTCTATCCTATCCTATACTCTACCATATCCTATCCTCTATCCTATCCTATCCTCTAACCTACCCTATCCTCTATCCTATCCTATCCTCTATCCTATGCTATCCTCTATCCTATCCTATCCTCTATCCTATCCTATCCTCTATCCTATCCTATCCTCTATCCTATCCTATCCCCTATGCTATCCTATCCTCTATCCTATCCTATCCTCTATCCTATCCTATCCTCTATCCTATCCTATCCTCTATCCTATCCTATCCTCTATCCTATCCTATCCTCTATCCTATCCTCTATCCTATCCTCTATCCTATCCTATCCTCTACCCTATCCTATCCTCTAGCCTATCCTGTTATCTATCCTATCCTATCCTCTATCCTATCCTATCCTCTATCCTATCCTATCCTCTATCCTATCCTATCCTCTATCCTATCCTATCCTCTATCCTATCCTATCCTCTATCCTATATCCTATCCTATCCTCTATCCTATCCTAGCCTCTATCCGATCCTATCCTCTATCCTATCCTATCCTCTATCCTATCCAATCACCTATCCTATCCTCTATCCCATCCTATACTCAATCCTATCCTATACCGTATTATATCCTATCCTCTTTCCTATCCTCTAACATATCGTATCCTCTACTCTATAATATCCTCTATCCTATCGTATCCTCTATCCTATCCTATACTCTACCATATCCTATCCTCTATCCTATCCTATCCTCTAACCTACCCTATCCTCTATCCTATCATATCCTCTATCCTATCCTATCCTCTATCCTATCCTATCCTCTATTATATCCTATCCTCTATCCTTTCCTATCCTCTATTATATCCTATCCTCTATCCTATCCTATCCTCTATCCTATCCTATCCTCTATCCTATCCTATCCTCTAACCTATCCTATCCTCTATCCTATCCTATCCTCTATCCTATCCTATCCTCTATCCTATCCTATCCTCTATCCTATCCTATCCTCTATCCTATACTATCCTCTATACTATCCTATCCTCTATCCTATCCTATCCTCTATCCTATCCTTTCCTCTATCCTATCCTATCCTCTACCTTATCCTATCCTCTATCCTATCCTATCCTCTATCCTATCCTATCCTCTATCCTATCCTATCCTCTATCCTATCCTATCCTATCCTCTATCCTATGCTATCCTATATCCTATCGTATCTTCTATCCTATCCTATCCTCTATCCTATCCTATCCTCTATCCTATCCAATCCTCTATCCTATCCTATCCTCTATCATATCCTATCCTCTATCATATCCTATCCTCTATCATATCCTATCCTCTATCCTATCCTATCCTCTATCCTATCCTCTATCCTGTCCTCTATCCTATCCTATCCTGTATCCGATCCTATCCTCTATCCTATCCTATTATCTATCCTATCCTATCCTCTATCCTATCCTATACTCTATCCTATCCTATCCTCTATCCTATCCTATCCTCTATCCTATCCTATCCTCTATCCTATCCTATCCTCTATCCTATCCTATCCTCTATATTATCCTCTATCCTATCCTCTATCCTATCCTATCCTCTACCCTATCCTATCCTCTACCCTATCCTATTATCTATTCTATCCTATCCTCTATCCTATCCTATCCTTTATCCTATCCTATCCTCTATCCTATCCTATCCTCTATCCTATCCTATCCTGTATCCTATCCTATCCTCTATCCTATCCTATCCTTTATCCTATCCTATCCTCTATCCTATCTTATCCTCTATCCTATCCTATCCTGTATCCTATCCTATCCTGTATCCTATTCTATCCTGAATCCTATCCTATCCTCTATCCTATCCTATCCTCTATCCTATTCTATCCTCTATCCTATCCTATCCTCTATCCTATCCTATCCTCTATCCTATCCTATCCTCTATCCTATCCTATCCTCTATCCTATATCCTATCCTATCCTCTATCCTATCCTAGCCTCTATCCTATCCTATCCTCTATCCTACACTATCCACTATCCTATCCTATCCTCTATTCTATCCTATCCTAGCCTCTATCCTATCCTATCCTCTATCCTATCCTATCCTCTATCCTATCCTATCCTCTATCCTATCCAATCACCTATCCTATCCTCTATCCCATCCTATACTCAATCCTATCTTATACTGTATTATATCCTATCCTCTTTCCTATCCTCTAACATATCGTATCCTCTACTCTATAATATCCTCTATCCTATCGTATCCTCTATCCTATCCTATACTCTACCATATCCTATCCTCTATCCTATCCTATCCTCTAACCTACCCTATCCTCTATCCTATCATATTCTCTATCCTATCCTATCCTCTATCCTATCCTATCCTCTATTATATCCTATCCTCTATCCTTTCCTATCCTCTATCCTATCCTATCCTCTATCCTATCCTATCCTCTACCCTATCCTATCCTCTATCCTATCCTATCCTCTATCCTATCCTATCCTCTATCCTATCCTATCCTATCCTCTATCCTATGCTATCCTATATCCTATCGTATCTTCTATCCTATCCTATCCTCTATCCTATCCTATCCTCTATCGTATCCTATCCCCTATGCTATCCTATCCTCTATCATATCCTATCCTCTATCATATCCTATCCTCTATCCTATCCTATCCTCTATTATATCCAATCACCTATCCTATCCTCTATCCCATCCTATACTCAATCCTATCCTCTATCCTTTCCTATCCTCTATTATATCCTATCCTCTATCCTATCCTATCCTCTATCCTATCCTATCTTCTATCCTATCCTATCCTCTAACCTATCCTATCCTCTATCCTATCCTATCCTCTATCCTATCCTATCCTCTATCCTATCCTATCCTCTATCCTATCCTATCCTCTATCCTATCCTATCCTCTATCCTATCCTATCCTCTACCCTATCCTATCCTCTATCCTATCCTATCCTCTATCCTATCCTATCCTCTATCCTATCCTATCCTATCCTCTATCCTATGCTATCCTATATCCTATCGTATCTTCTATCCTATCCTATCCTCTATCCTATCATATCCTCTATCCTATCCTATCCTCTATCCTATCCTATCCTCTATTATATCCTATCCTCTATCCTATCCTATCCTCTATCCTATCCTATCCTCTATAATATCCTATCCTCTATCCTATCCTATCCTCTATCCTATCATATCCTCTATCTTGTCCTATCCTCTATCCTATCCTATCCTCTATCCTATCCTATCCTCTATCCTATCCTATCCTATCCTCTATCCTATGCTATCCTATATCCTATCGTATCTTCTATCCTATCCTATCCTCTATCCTATCATATCCTCTATCCTATCCTATCCTCTATCCTATCCTATCCTCTATTATATCCTATCCTCTATCCTATCCTATCCTCTATCCTATCCTATCCTCTATAATATCCTATCCTCTATCCTATCCTATCCTCTATCCTATCATATCCTCTATCTTGTCCTATCCTCTATCCTATCCTATCCTCTATCCTATCCTATCCTCTATCCTATCCTATCCCCTATCCTATCCTATCCTATCCTCTACCCTATGCTATCCTATATCCTATCCTATCCTCTATCCTATCCTATCCCCTATCCTATCCTATCCTCTATCGTATCCTATCCTCTATCCTATCCTATCCATTATCCTATCCTATCCTCTATAATATCGTATCCTCTATCATAACCTATCCACTTTCCTATAATATCATCTATCCTATCATATCCTCTATTATATCCTATCCTCTATCCTATCCTATCCTCTATCCTATCCTATCCTCTATCCTATCCTATCCTCTATACTATCCCCTCCTCTATCCTATCCTATCCTCTATCCTATCCTATCCCCTATCCTATCCTATCCTCTATCGTATCCTATCCTCTATCCTATCCTATTCTCTATCCTATGCTATCCTCTATAATATCGTGTCCTCTATCATATCCTATCCTCTTTCTTATAATATCATCTATCCTATCCTATCCTCTATCCTATCATATCCTCTATCTTATCCTATCCTCTATCCTATCCTATCCTCTATCCTATCCTATCCTCTATCCTATCCTATCCTCTATCATATCCTATCCTCTATCCTATCCTATCCTCTATCCTATCCTATCCTCTACCCTATCCTATCGTATCCTCTATCGTTTCCTATGCTCTATCCTATCCTATCCTCTATCCTATCCTATCCTCTATCCTATCATATCCCCTATCCTATCCTATCCTGTATCCTATCCTATCCTATCCTCTATCCTATGCTATCCTATATCCTATCCTATCCTCTATCTTATATTATCCTCTATCCTATCCTATCCTATCCTCTATCCTATGCTATCCTATATCCTATCGTATCCTCTATCCTATCCTATCCTCTATCCTATCCTATCCTCTATCCTATCATATCCTCTATCTTGTCCTATCCTCTATCCTATCCTATCCTCTATCCTATCCTATCCTCTATCCTATCCTATCCTATCCTCTATCCTATGCTATCCTATATCCTATCGTATCCTCTATCCTATCCTATCCTCTATCCTATATTATCCTCTATCTTGTCCTATCCTCTATCCTATCCTATCCTCTATCCTATCCTATCCTCTATCCTATCCTATCCTCTATCCTATCCTATCCTCTATCCTATCCTATCCTATCCTCTATCCTATGCTATCCTATATCCTATCCTATCCTCTATCCTATCCTATCCTCTATCCTATCCTATCCTATCCTCTATCATATGCTATCCTATATCCTATCCTATCCTCTATCCTATCCTATCCTCTATCCTATCCTATCCTCTATCCTATCCTATCCTCTATCCTATCCTATCCTCTATCCTATCCTATCCTCTATCCTACCCTATCGTCTATCCTATCCTATCCTCTATCATTTCCTATCTTCTTTCCTATCCTATCCTCTATCCTATCCTATCCTATCCTCTATCCTATGCTATCCTATATCCTATCCTATCCTCTATCCTATCCTATCCTCTATCCTATCCTATCCTCTATCCTATCCTATCCTCTATCCTATCCTATCCTATCCTCTATCCTATGCTATCCTATATCCTATCGTATCCTCTATCCTATCCTATCCTCTATCCTATCCTATCCTCTATCCTATCCTATCCTATCCCCTATCCTATCCTATCCTCTATCCTATCCTATCCTCTATCCTATCCTATCCTTTCCTCTATCCTATGCTATCCTATATCCTATCCTATCCTCTATCCTATCCTATCCTGTATCGTATCCTATCCTCTATCCTATCCTATCCTCTATCCTATCCTATCCTCTATACTATCCCATCCTCTATCCTATCCTATCCTCTATCCTATCCTATCCCCTATCCTATCCTATCCTCTATCGTATCCTATCCTCTATCCTATCCTATCCTCTATCCTATCCTATCCTCTATCATATCCTATCCGCGATCCTAACCTATCCTCTATCCTATCCTATCCTCTATCCTATCCCATCCTCTATCCTATCCGATCCTCTATCCTATCCTATCCCCTATCCTATCCTATCCTCTATCGTATCCTATCCTCTATCCTATCCTATCCTCTATCCTATCCTATCCTCTATCATATCCTATCCGCGATCCTAACCTATCCTCTATCCTATCCTATCCTCTATCCTATCCTATCCTCTATGCTATAATATTCTCTATCCCATCCATTACTTTATTCTATCCTCCATACTATCATCCATCCTATCCTATCCACTATCCTATCCTATCCTCTATCCTATCCTATCCTCCATCCTATCCAATCCTCTATCCTATCCAATCCTCTATCCTATCCTATCCTCTATCCTATCCTCTCCTCTATCCTATCGTATCCTCTATCCTATCCTATCTTCTATCCTATGCTATCCTCTATCCTATCATATCCTCTATCTTGTCCTATCCTCTATCCTATCCTATCCTCTATCCTATCCTATCCTCTATCCTATCCTATCCTCTATCCTATCCTATCCTATCCTCTATCCTATGCTATCCTATATCCTATCGTATCCTCTATCCTATCCTATCCTCTATCCTATATTATCCTCTATCTTGTCCTATCCTCTATCCTATCCTATCCTCTATCCTATCCTATCCTCTATCCTATCCTATCCTCTATCCTATCCTATCCTCTATCCTATCCTATCCTCTATCCTATCCTATCCTCTATCCTATCCTATCCTATCCTCTATCCTATGCTATCCTATATCCTATCCTATCCTCTATCCTATCCTATCCTCTATCCTATCCTATCCTATCCTCTATCATATGCTATCCTATATCCTATCCTATCCTCTATCCTATCCTATCCTCTATCCTATCCTATCCTCTATCCTATCCTATCCTCTATCCTATCCTATCCTCTATCCTATCCTATCCTCTATCCTACCCTATCGTCTATCCTATCCTATCCTCTATCATTTCCTATCTTCTTTCCTATCCTATCCTCTATCCTATCCTATCCTATCCTCTATCCTATGCTATCCTATATCCTATCCTATCCTCTATCCTATCCTATCCTCTATCCTATCCTATCCTCTATCCTATCCTATCCTCTATCCTATCCTATCCTATCCTCTATCCTATGCTATCCTATATCCTATCGTATCCTCTATCCTATCCTATCCTCTATCCTATCCTATCCTCTATCCTATCCTATCCTATCCCCTATCCTATCCTATCCTCTATCCTATCCTATCCTCTATCCTATCCTATCCTTTCCTCTATCCTATGCTATCCTATATCCTATCCTATCCTCTATCCTATCCTATCCTGTATCGTATCCTATCCTCTATCCTATCCTATCCTCTATCCTATCCTATCCTCTATACTATCCCATCCTCTATCCTATCCTATCCTCTATCCTATCCTATCCCCTATCCTATCCTATCCTCTATCGTATCCTATCCTCTATCCTATCCTATCCTCTATCCTATCCTATCCTCTATCATATCCTATCCGCGATCCTAACCTATCCTCTATCCTATCCTATCCTCTATCCTATCCCATCCTCTATCCTATCCGATCCTCTATCCTATCCTATCCCCTATCCTATCCTATCCTCTATCGTATCCTATCCTCTATCCTATCCTATCCTCTATCCTATCCTATCCTCTATCATATCCTATCCGCGATCCTAACCTATCCTCTATCCTATCCTATCCTCTATCCTATCCTATCCTCTATGCTATAATATTCTCTATCCCATCCATTACTTTATTCTATCCTCCATACTATCATCCATCCTATCCTATCCACTATCCTATCCTATCCTCTATCCTATCCTATCCTCCATCCTATCCAATCCTCTATCCTATCCAATCCTCTATCCTATCCTATCCTCTATCCTATCCTCTCCTCTATCCTATCCTATCCTCTATCCTATCCTATCTTCTATCCTATGCTATCCTCTATCCTATCCTATCCTCTATCCTATCCTATCCTCTATCCTATCCTATCCTCTATCCTACCCTATCCTCTATCATATCCTATCCTCTATCCGATCCTATCCTCTATCCTATCCTATCCTCTATCCTATCCTATCCTCTATCTTATCCTATCCTCTATCCTATCCTATCGTCAATCCTATCCTATCCTCTATCCTATCCTATCCTCTATCCTATCCTATCCTCTATCCTATCCTATCCTCTATCCTATCCTATCCTCTATCCTATCCTATCCTCTATCCTATTATATCCTCTATCCTATCCTATCTTCTATCCTATGCTATCCTCTATCCTATCCTATCCTCTATCCTATCCTATCCTCTATCCTATCCTATCCTCTATCCTACCCTATCCTCTATCATATCCTATCCTCTATCCGATCCTATCCTCTATCCTATCCTATCCTCTATCCTATCCTATCCTCTATCTTATCCTATCCTCTATCCTATCCTATCGTCAATCCTATCCTATCCTCTATCCTATCCTATCCTCTATCCTATCCTATCCTCTATCCTATCCTATCCTCTATCCTATCCTATCCTCTATCCTATCCTATCCTCTATCCTATTATATCCTCTATCCTATCCTATGCTGTATCCTATCCAATCCCCTATCCTATCCTCAATCCTATCCTATCCTCTATCCTATCACATCCTCTATCCTATCCTATCCTCAATCCTATCCTATCCTCTTTCCTATCCCATCCCCTATCCTATCCTCCATCCTATCCTTTCCTCTATCCTATCGTATCCTCTATCCTATAATATCCTCAATCCTATCCATTCCTCTATCCTATCCTCTGTCATATCCTCTATCCTATCCAATCCTCTATCCTATCCTATCCTCTATCCTATCGTATCCTCTATCCTGTCCCATCCTCTATCCTATCCTATCCTATCCTCTATCCTATCCTCTCCTCTATCCTATTATATCCACTTTCCTATCCTATCCTCTATCCTATTCTATCCTCTATCCTATCCTATCCTCTATCCTATCCTATCCTCTATCCTATCCAATCCCCTATCCTATCCTCAATCCTATCCTATCCTCTATCCTGTCCCGTCCTCTATCCTATCCCATCCTCTATCCTATCAAATCCTCTATCCTATAATATCCTCTAGCCTATCCTATCCTCTACCCTATCCTACCGTTTGTCCTATCCTATCCTCTATCCTATCCTATCCTCTATCCTATCCTATGCTCTATCCTATCCAATCCCCTATCCTATCCTCAATCCTATCCTCTATCCTATCCCATCCTCTATCATATCCTATCCACTTTCCTATCCTATCCTCTATCCTATTCTATCCTCTATCCTATCCTATCCTCTATCCTATCGTATGCTCTATCCTATCCTATGGTCTATCCTATCCTATCCTCTATCCTATATTCTATCCTATCCTCTATCCTATCCTATATTCTATCCTATCTTCTATCCTATCCTATCCTCAATCCTATCCTATCCTCTATCCTATCCCATCCCCTATCCTATCCTCTATCATATCCTATCCACTTTCCTATCCTATCCTCTATCCTATTCTATCCTCTATCCTATCCTATCCTCTATCCTATCCTATCCTCTATCCTATCCTATCCTCTATCCTATCCTATCCTCTATCCTATCCTATCTTCAATCCTATCCTATCCTCTATCCTATCCCATCCCCTATACTATCGTCTAACCTATCCTATTCTCTATCCTATCCTTTCCTCTATCCTATCCTATCCTCTATCCTATCCTATCCTCTATCCTCTCCTATCCTCTAACCTATCGAATCCCATATCCTATCCTCTATCCTACCCTATCCTCTACCCTATCCTATTCTCTATCCTATCCTATATCCTATCCTATCCTCCATCCTATCCTATCCTCTATCCTATCCAATCCCCTATCCTATCCTCTATCGGATCCTATCCTCTATCGTATGCAATACTCTATCCCATCCAATCCTCTATCCTATCCTCTATTCTATCCTATACTCTATCCTATCCTATCCTCTATCCTATCCTATGTTCTATCCTATCCTATGCTCTATCCTATCCAATCCCCTATCCTATCCTCAATCCTATCCTCTATCCTATCCCATCCTCTATCCTATCCTATCCTCTATCCTATCCTATCCTCTATCCTATCCTATCCTCTATCCTATCCTATCCTCTATCCTATCCTATCTTCAATCCTATCCTATCCTCTATCCTATCCCATCCCCTATACTATCGTCTAACCTATCCTATTCTCTATCCTATCCTTTCCTCTATCCTATCCTATCCTCTATCCTATCCTATCCTCTATCCTCTCCTATCCTCTAACCTATCGAATCCCATATCCTATCCTCTATCCTACCCTATCCTCTACCCTATCCTATCCACTATCCTATCGAATCCCCTATCCTATCCTCTATCCTATCCTATCCTCTACCCTATCCTATTCTCTATCCTATCCTCTATCCTATCCTATCCTCCATCCTATCATATCCTCTGTCCTATCCAATCCCCTATCCTATCCTCTATCCTATCCTATCCTCTATCGTATGCAATCCTCTATCAAATCCAATCCTCTATCCTATCCTATATTCTATCCTATACTCTATCCTATCCTATCCTCTATCCTATCCTATCGTCTATCGTATAATATCATCTATCCTATACAATTCTCAACCCTATCCTATCCTTAATCCTATCCTATCCTCCATCCTATCCAATCCTCTATCCTATCGAATCCCCTATCCTATCATGTATCCTATCCTCTATTATATCCTCTATCCTATCCTATATCCTATCCTATCCTGTATCCTATCCTATCCTCTATCCTATCCTATCCTCTATCCTATCCTATCCTCTATCCTATCCTATCCTCTATCCTATCCTATCCTCTATCCTATCCTATCCTCTATCCTATCCTATCCTCTATCCTATCCTATCCTCTATCCTATCCTATCCTCTATCCTATCCTATCCTCTATCCTATCCTGTCCACTAGCCCCTATTCTATCCTCTATCCTATAGTATCGTCTATCCTATCCAATCCTCTATCCTATCCAATCCCCTATCCTATCCTCTATCCTATCCTATTCTCTATCCTATCCTCTATCCTATCCTATCCTCCATCCTATTCAATCCTCTATCCTATCCAATCCCCTATCCTATCCTCTATCCTATCAAATCCTCTATCCTATAATATCCTCTAGCCTATCCTACCGTTTGTCCTATCCTATCCTCTATCCTATCCTATCCTCTATCCTATCCTATGCTCTATCCTATCCAATCCCCTATCCTATCCTCAATCCTATCCTCTATCCTGTCCCATCCTCTATCATATCCTATCCACTTTCCTATCCTATCCTCAATCCTATTCTATCCTCTATCCTATCCTATCCTCTATCCTATCGTATGCTCTATCCTATCCTATGGTCTATCCTATCCTATCCTCTATCCTATATTCTATCCTGTCCTCTATCCTATCCTATATTCTATCCTATCCTCTATCCTATCCTATCCTCAATCCTATCCTATCCTCTATCCTATCCCATCCCCTATCCTATCCTCTATCCTATCCTATCCTCTGTCCTATCCTTTCCTCTATCCTATCCTATCCTATATCCTATCCTATCCTATCCTATCCTCTATCCTATCCTATCATCTATCCTATCCTATCCTATCCTCTATCCTATCCTATCCTCTATCCAATCCTATCCTCTATAATACCCTATCCTCTATCCTATCCTATCCTCTATCCTATCCTATCCTCTATCCTATCCTATCCTCTATCCTATCCTTTCCTCTATCCTATCCTTTTCTCTATCCTATCCTATCCTCTATCCTATCCTATCCTATCCTCTATCCTATCCTATCATGTATCCTATCCTGTCCTCTATCGTCTCCTGTCCTCTATCCTAACCAATCCCCTATCCTATCCTCTATCCTATCCTATCCTCTATAATATCCTATCCTCTATCCTATCCTATCCTCTATCCTCTTCTATCCTCTAACCTATCGAATCTCATATCGTATCCTCTATCCTACCCTATCCTTTACCCTATCCTATTCTCTATCCTTATCCAATCCCCTATCCTATCCTCTATCGGATCCTATCCTCTATAATATCGTATCCTCTATCATATTCTATCCTCTATCCTGTAATATCATTTATCCTATCATATTCTGTATCCTATCCTCTCCTTTATCCTATCTTATCCTCTATCGTCTGCTCTATCCTATCCTATCCACTATCCTATCCTATCCTCAATCCTATCCTATCCTCTATCCTATCCTCTCTTTCTACTATCCAATCCTCTATCGTAACCTCTATCCTATCCTATCCTCTATCGTATGCAATACTCTATCCCATCCAATCCTCTATCCTATCCTCTATTCTATCCTATAGTCTATCCTATCCTATCCTCTTTCCTATCCTATGTTCTATCCTATCCTAACCTCTATCCTATCCTATGCTCTATCGTCTCCTATCCTCTATCCTATCCTCTATCCTATCCTATCGTCTATCCTATCCAATCCCCTATCCTATCCTCTATCCTATCCTATTCTCTATCCTATCCTCTATCCTATCCTATCCTCCATCCTATCCAATCCCCTATCCTATCGAATCCCCTATCCTATCATCTATCCTATCCTCTATCCTATCCTATCGTCTATCCTATCCAATCCCCTATCCTATCCTCTATCCTTTCCTATCCTCTATAATATCGTATCCTCTATCCTATCCTATGCTCTATCCTCTCCTATCCTCTATCCTATCGAATCCCCTATCCTATCCTCTATCCTACCCTATCCTCTACCCTATCATATTCTCTATCCTATCCTCTATGCTATCCTATCCTCTATCCTATCCTATCCTCTATCCTATCCTATCCTCTATCCTATTATATCCTCTATCCTATCCTATCCTCTATCCTATCCTATCCTCTATCCTATCCTATCCTCTATCCTATCCTGTCCACTAGCCCCTATACTATCCTCTATCCTATAGTATCGTCTATCCTATCCAATCCTCTATCCTATCCAATCCCCTATCCTATCCTCTATCCTATCCTATGCTCTATCCTATCCTCTATCCTATCCTATCCTCTATCCTATCCTATCCTCTATCCTATCCTATCCTCTATCCTATCCTATCCTCTATCCTATCCTATCCTCTATCCTATCCTATCCTCTATCCTATCCTATCCTCTATCCTATCCTATCCTCAATCCTATCTTATCCTCTATCGTATCCTATCCTCTATCCTATCCTATCCTCTATCCTATCCTATCCTCTATCCTATCCTTTTCTCTATCCTATCCTATCCTCTATCCTATCCTATCCTATCCTCTATCCTATCCTATCATGTATCCTATCCTGTCCTCTATCGTCTCCTGTCCTCTATCCTAACCAATCCCCTATCCTATCCTCTATCCTATCCTATCCTCTATAATATCCTATCCTCTATCCTATCCTATCCTCTATCCTCTTCTATCCTCTAACCTATCGAATCTCATATCCTATCCTCTATCCTACCCTATCCTTTACCCTATCCTATTCTCTATCCTATCCTATATCCTATCCTTTCCTCCATCCTATCCTATCCACTATCCTATCCAATCCCCTATCCTATCCTCTATCGGATCCTATCCTCTATAAAATCGTATCCTCTATCATATTCTATCCTCTATCCTGTAATATCATTTATCCTATCATATTCTGTATCCTATCCTATACTTTATCCTATCCTCTATCCTACCCTCTATCCTATCCTATCGTCTATCCTACCCAATCCCCTATCCTATGCTCTATCCTATCCTATTCTCTATCCTATCCTCTATCCTATCCTATCCTCTATCCTATCCAATCCTCTATCCTATCGAATCCCCTATCCTATCCTCTATCCTATCCTATTCTCTATCGTATCCTCTATCCTATCCTATACTCTATCCTATCTTATCCTCTATCCTATCCTGTCCTCTATCGTCTCCTATCCTCTACCCTATCCAATCCCCTATCCTATCCTCTATCCTCTCCTATCCTCTATAATATCGTATCCTCTATCCTATCCTATCCTCTATCCTATCGAATCCCCTATCCTATCCTCTATCCTACCCTATCCTCTTCCCTATCATATTCTCTATCCTATCCTCTATGCTATCCTATTCTCTATCCTATCCTATAATGTTCTCTATCGTCACCTATCCTCTATCCTATCGAATCCCCTATCCTATCCTCTATCCTATCCTATCCTCTATCCTATCCTATCCTCTATCCTATCCTATCCTCTATCCTATCCTATCCTCTATCCTATCCTATCCTCTATCCTATCCTATCCTCTATCCTATCCTATCCTCTATCCTATCCTATCCTCTATCCTCTCCTATCGTCTATCCTATCGAATCCACTATCCTATCCTCTATCCTATCCTATCCTCTACCATATCCTATTCTCTATCCTATCCTATATGCTTTCCTATCCTCCATCGTATCCTATCCTCTATAATATCGTATACTCTAACCTATCCCATCCTCTATCCTCTCCTATCCACTATCATATCGAATCCCCTATACTATCCTCTATCCTCTCCTATCCTCTATCCTATCCTATCCTCTATCCTATCCTATCCTCTATCCTATCGAATCCCCTATCCTATCCTCTATCCTATCCTATCCTCTATCCTATCCTATCCTCTATCCCTCCTATCGTCTATCCTATCGAATCCACTATCCTATCCTCTATCCTATCCTATCCTCTACCATATCCTATTCTCTATCCTATCCTATATGCTTTCCTATCCTCCATCGTATCCTATCCTCTATAATATCGTATACTCTAACCTATCCCATCCTCTATCCTCTCCTATCCACTATCATATCGAATCCCCTATCCTATCCTCTATCCTATCCTATCCTCTACCCTATCCTATTCTCTATCCTATCCTGTATCCTATCCTATCCTCCATCCTATCCTATCCTCTGTCCTATCCAATCCCCTATCCTATCCTCTATCCTATCCTATCCTCTATCCTATCCCATCCCCTATACTATCGTCTAACCTATCCTATTCTCTATCCTATCCTTTCCTCTATCCTATCCTATCCTCTATCCTATCCTATCCTCTATCCTCTCCTATCCTCTAACCTATCGAATCCCATATCCTATCCTCTATCCTACCCTATCCTCTACCCTATCCTATCCACTATCCTATCGAATCCCCTATCCTATCCTCTATCCTATCCTATCCTCTACCCTATCCTATTCTCTATCCTATCCTCTATCCTATCCTATCCTCCATCCTATCATATCCTCTGTCCTATCCAATCCCCTATCCTATCCTCTATCCTATCCTATCCTCTATCGTATGCAATCCTCTATCAAATCCAATCCTCTATCCTATCCTATATTCTATCCTATACTCTATCCTATCCTATCCTCTATCCTATCCTATCGTCTATCGTATAATATCATCTATCCTATACAATTCTCAACCCTATCCTATCCTTAATCCTATCCTATCCTCCATCCTATCCAATCCTCTATCCTATCGAATCCCCTATCCTATCATGTATCCTATCCTCTATTATATCCTCTATCCTATCCTATATCCTATCCTATCCTGTATCCTATCCTATCCTCTATCCTATCCTATCCTCTATCCTATCCTATCCTCTATCCTATCCTATCCTCTATCCTATCCTATCCTCTATCCTATCCTATCCTCTATCCTATCCTATCCTCTATCCTATCCTATCCTCTATCCTATCCTATCCTCTATCCTATCCTATCCTCTATCCTATCCTATCCTCTATCCTATCCTGTCCACTAGCCCCTATTCTATCCTCTATCCTATAGTATCGTCTATCCTATCCAATCCTCTATCCTATCCAATCCCCTATCCTATCCTCTATCCTATCCTATTCTCTATCCTATCCTCTATCCTATCCTATCCTCCATCCTATTCAATCCTCTATCCTATCCAATCCCCTATCCTATCCTCTATCCTATCAAATCCTCTATCCTATAATATCCTCTAGCCTATCCTACCGTTTGTCCTATCCTATCCTCTATCCTATCCTATCCTCTATCCTATCCTATGCTCTATCCTATCCAATCCCCTATCCTATCCTCAATCCTATCCTCTATCCTGTCCCATCCTCTATCATATCCTATCCACTTTCCTATCCTATCCTCAATCCTATTCTATCCTCTATCCTATCCTATCCTCTATCCTATCGTATGCTCTATCCTATCCTATGGTCTATCCTATCCTATCCTCTATCCTATATTCTATCCTGTCCTCTATCCTATCCTATATTCTATCCTATCCTCTATCCTATCCTATCCTCAATCCTATCCTATCCTCTATCCTATCCCATCCCCTATCCTATCCTCTATCCTATCCTATCCTCTGTCCTATCCTTTCCTCTATCCTATCCTATCCTATATCCTATCCTATCCTATCCTATCCTCTATCCTATCCTATCATCTATCCTATCCTATCCTATCCTCTATCCTATCCTATCCTCTATCCAATCCTATCCTCTATAATACCCTATCCTCTATCCTATCCTATCCTCTATCCTATCCTATCCTCTATCCTATCCTATCCTCTATCCTATCCTTTCCTCTATCCTATCCTTTTCTCTATCCTATCCTATCCTCTATCCTATTCTATCCTATCCTCTATCCTATCCTATCATGTATCCTATCCTGTCCTCTATCGTCTCCTGTCCTCTATCCTAACCAATCCCCTATCCTATCCTCTATCCTATCCTATCCTCTATAATATCCTATCCTCTATCCTATCCTATCCTCTATCCTCTTCTATCCTCTAACCTATCGAATCTCATATCCTATCCTCTATCCTACCCTATCCTTTACCCTATCCTATTCTCTATCCTTATCCAATCCCCTATCCTATCCTCTATCGGATCCTATCCTCTATAATATCGTATCCTCTATCATATTCTATCCTCTATCCTGTAATATCATTTATCCTATCATATTCTGTATCCTATCCTCTCCTTTATCCTATCTTATCCTCTATCGTCTGCTCTATCCTATCCTATCCACTATCCTATCCTATCCTCAATCCTATCCTATCCTCTATCCTATCCTCTCTTTCTACTATCCAATCCTCTATCGTAACCTCTATCCTATCCTATCCTCTATCGTATGCAATACTCTATCCCATCCAATCCTCTATCCTATCCTCTATTCTATCCTATAGTCTATCCTATCCTATCCTCTTTCCTATCCTATGTTCTATCCTATCCTAACCTCTATCCTATCCTATGCTCTATCGTCTCCTATCCTCTATCCTATCCTCTATCCTATCCTATCGTCTATCCTATCCAATCCCCTATCCTATCCTCTATCCTATCCTATTCTCTATCCTATCCTCTATCCTATCCTATCCTCCATCCTATCCAATCCCCTATCCTATCGAATCCCCTATCCTATCATCTATCCTATCCTCTATCCTATCCTATCGTCTATCCTATCCAATCCCCTATCCTATCCTCTATCCTTTCCTATCCTCTATAATATCGTATCCTCTATCCTATCCTATGCTCTATCCTCTCCTATCCTCTATCCTATCGAATCCCCTATCCTATCCTCTATCCTACCCTATCCTCTACCCTATCATATTCTCTATCCTATCCTCTATGCTATCCTATCCTCTATCCTATCCTATCCTCTATCCTATCCTATCCTCTATCCTATTATATCCTCTATCCTATCCTATCCTCTATCCTATCCTATCCTCTATCCTATCCTATCCTCTATCCTATCCTGTCCACTAGCCCCTATACTATCCTCTATCCTATAGTATCGTCTATCCTATCCAATCCTCTATCCTATCCAATCCCCTATCCTATCCTCTATCCTATCCTATGCTCTATCCTATCCTCTATCCTATCCTATCCTCTATCCTATCCTATCCTCTATCCTATCCTATCCTCTATCCTATCCTATCCTCTATCCTATCCTATCCTCTATCCTATCCTATCCTCTATCCTATCCTATCCTCTATCCTATCCTATCCTCTATCCTATCCTATCCTCGATCCTATCTTATCCTCTATCGTATCCTATCCTCTATCCTATCCTATCCTCTATCCTATCCTATCCTCTATCCTATCCTTTTCTCTATCCTATCCTATCCTCTATCCTATCCTATCCTATCCTCTATCCTATCCTATCATGTATCCTATCCTGTCCTCTATCGTCTCCTGTCCTCTATCCTAACCAATCCCCTATCCTATCCTCTATCCTATCCTATCCTCTATAATATCCTATCCTCTATCCTATCCTATCCTCTATCCTCTTCTATCCTCTAACCTATCGAATCTCATATCCTATCCTCTATCCTACCCTATCCTTTACCCTATCCTATTCTCTATCCTATCCTATATCCTATCCTTTCCTCCATCCTATCCTATCCACTATCCTATCCAATCCCCTATCCTATCCTCTATCGGATCCTATCCTCTATAAAATCGTATCCTCTATCATATTCTATCCTCTATCCTGTAATATCATTTATCCTATCATATTCTGTATCCTATCCTATACTTTATCCTATCCTCTATCCTACCCTCTATCCTATCCTATCGTCTATCCTACCCAATCCCCTATCCTATGCTCTATCCTATCCTATTCTCTATCCTATCCTCTATCCTATCCTATCCTCTATCCTATCCAATCCTCTATCCTATCGAATCCCCTATCCTATCCTCTATCCTATCCTATTCTCTATCGTATCCTCTATCCTATCCTATACTCTATCCTATCTTATCCTCTATCCTATCCTGTCCTCTATCGTCTCCTATCCTCTACCCTATCCAATCCCCTATCCTATCCTCTATCCTCTCCTATCCTCTATAATATCGTATCCTCTATCTTATCCTATCCTCTATCCTATCGAATCCCCTATCCTATCCTCTATCCTACCCTATCCTCTTCCCTATCATATTCTCTATCCTATCCTCTATGCTATCCTATTCTCTATCCTATCCTATAATGTTCTCTATCGTCACCTATCCTCTATCCTATCGAATCCCCTATCCTATCCTCTATCCTATCCTATCCTCTATCCTATCCTATCCTCTATCCTATCCTATCCTCTATCCTATCCTATCCTCTATCCTATCCTATCCTCTATCCTATCCTATCCTCTATCCTCTCCTATCGTCTATCCTATCGAATCCACTATCCTATCCTCTATCCTATCCTATCCTCTACCATATCCTATTCTCTATCCTATCCTATATGCTTTCCTATCCTCCATCGTATCCTATCCTCTATAATATCGTATACTCTAACCTATCCCATCCTCTATCCTCTCCTATCCACTATCATATCGAATCCCCTATACTATCCTCTATCCTCTCCTATCCTCTATCCTATCCTATCCTCTATCCTATCCTATCCTCTATCCTATCGAATCCCCTATCCTATCCTCTATCCTATCCTATCCTCTATCCTATCCTGTCCTCTATCGTCTCCTATCCTCTATCCTATCGAATCCCCTATCCTATCCTCTATCCTATCCTATCCTCTATCCTATCCTATCCTCTATCCTATCCTATCCTCTATCCTATCCTATCCTCTATCCTATCCTATCCTCTATCCTATCCTATCCTCTATCCTATCCTATCCTCTATCCTATCGAATCCCCTATCCTATCCTCTATCCTATCCTATCGTCTATCCTATCCTGTCCTCTATCGTCTCCTATCCTCTATCCTATCGAATCCCCTATCCTATCCTCTATCCTATCCTATCCTCTATCCTATCCTATCCTCTATCCCTCCTATCGTCTATCCTATCGAATCCACTATCCTATCCTCTATCCTATCCTATCCTCTACCATATCCTATTCTCTATCCTATCCTATATGCTTTCCTATCCTCCATCGTATCCTATCCTCTATAATATCGTATACTCTAACCTATCCCATCCTCTATCCTCTCCTATCCACTATCATATCGAATCCCCTATCCTATCCTCTATCCTATCCTATCCTCTACCCTATCCTATTCTCTATCCTATCCTGTATCCTATCATATCCTCCATCCTATCCTATCCTCTGTCCTATCCAATCCCCTATCCTATCCTCTATCCTATCCTATCCTCTATCGTATGCAATCCTCTATCAAATCCAATCCTCTATCCTATCCTCTATTCTATCCTATACTCTATCCTATCCAATCCTCTATCCTACACTCTATCCTATCCTCTATCCTATCCTACCCTATATCCCATCCTATCCTCTATCCTATCCTATCCTCTATCCTATCCTATCCTCTATCCTATAATATCATCTATCCTATCCAATTCTCAAACCTATCCTATCCTCAATCCTATCCTATCCTCTATCCCATCCAATCCTCAATCCAATCCCGTATCCTATCCTCTATCCTATCCTATCCTCTATAATATCGTATCCTCTATCCGATCCTATCCTCTATCCTCTCCTATCCTCTATCCTATCGAATCCCCTATCCTATCCTCTATCATATCCTATCCTCTATCCTATCCTATCCTCTGGCCTGTCGTATCCACTAGCCCCTATCCTATCCTCTATCCTATAATATCGTCTATCCTATCCAATCCTCTATCCTATCCGATCCTCTATCCTATCCTCTATCCTATCCTATCCTCTATCCTATCCTATTCTCTATCCTATCCTATCCTCTATCCTATCCTATCCTGTATCCTATCCTATCCTCTATCCTATCCTGTCCTCTATCGTCTCCTGTCCTCTATCCTATCCAATCCCCTATCCTATCCTCTATCCTATCCTATCCTCAATCCTATCCTATCCTCTATCCTATCCTCTATCCTATCCAATCCTCTATCCTATCCAATCCTCTATCCTATCCAATCCTCTATCCTATCCTCTATCCCATCCTATCCTCTGTCCTATCCAATCCTCTATCCTATCCTATCCTCTATCCTATCTTCTATCCTATCCTATCCTCTATCCTATCCTATTATCTATCCTATCCTATACTGTATTATATCCTATCCTCCATCCTATCCTCTAACATATCGTATCCTCTATCCTATCCTATCCTCTAATCTATAATATCCTCTATCCTATCCTCTAAACTATCCTATCCTATCCTCTATCCTATACTATCCTCTATCCTATCCTATCCTCTATCCTATCCTGTCCTCTATCCTATCCTATCCTCTATCCTATCCTATCCTCTATGCTATAATATTCTCTATCCCATCCATTACTTTAGTCTATCCTCTATACTATCATCCATCCTATCCTATCCACTATCCTATCCTATCCTCTAACCAATCCTATCCTTTATCCTATCCTATCCTCTATCCTATCCTATTCTGTATCCTATCCTATCCTCTATCCTATCCTATCCTCTATCCTATCCAATCCCCTATCCTATCCTCTATCCCATCCTATACTCAATCCTATCCTATACTGTATTATATCCTATCCTCCATCCTATCCTCTAACATATCGTATCCTCTATCCTATCCTATCCTCTAATCTATAATATCCTCTATCCTATCCTCTAAACTATCCTATCCTATCATCTATCCTATTCTATCCTCTACCCTATCCTATCCTCGATCCTATCCTATCCTCTACCCTATCCTATTCTCTATCCTATCCTATATCCTATCCTTTCCTCCATCCTATGCTATCCTCTATCCTATCCAATCCCCTATCCTATCCTCTATCGGATCCTATCCTCTATCATATTCTATCCTCTATCCTGTAATATCATTTATCCTATCATATTCTGTATCCTATCCTCTCCTTTATCCTACCTTATCCTCTATCGTCTGCTCTATCCTATCCTATCCACTATCCTATCCTATCCTCAATCCTATCCTATCCTCTATCCTATCCTCTCTTTCTACTATCCAATCCTCTATCGTAACCTCTATCCTATCCTATCCTCTATCCTATCCTGTCCTCTATCGTCTCCTATCCTCTATCCTATCCAATCCCCTATCCTATCCTCTATCCTATCCTATCCTCTATCCTCTCCTATCATCTATCCTATCGAATCCCCTATCCTATCCTCTATCCTATCCTATCCTCTATCCTATCCTATCCTCTATCCTATCCTATCCTCTATCCTATCCTATCCTCTATCCTATCCTATCCTCTATCCTATCCTATCCTCTATCCTATCCTATCCTGTATCCTATCCTATCCTCTATCCTAACCTATCCTCTATCCTATCCTATCCTCTATCCTATCCTATCCTCTATCCTATCCTATCCTCTATCCTATCCTATCCTCTATCCTATCCTATCCTCTATCCTATCCTATCCTCTATCCTATCCTATCCTCTATCCTATCCTATCCTCTATCCTATCCTATCCTCTATCCTATCCTATCCTCTATCCTATCCTATGCTCTATCCTACCCTATCCTCTATCCTATCCAATTCCCTATCCTATACTTTATCCTATCCTCTATCCTATCCTCTATCCTATCCTATCCTCTATCCTATCCTATCCTCTATCCTATCCTATCCTCTATCCTATATTATCCTCTATCCTATCCTATCCTATATCCTATCCTATCCTCTATCCTATCCTATCCTCTATCCTATCCTATCCTCTATCCTATTATATCCTCTATCCTATCCTATGCTGTATCCTATCCAATCCCCTATCCTATCCTCAATCCTATCCTCTATCCTATCCCATCCTCTATCATATCCTATCCACTTTCCTATCCTATCCTCTATCCTATTCTATCCTCTATCCTATACTATCCTCTATCCTATCGTATGCTCTATCCTATCCTATGGTCTATCCTATCCTATCCTCTATCCTATATTCTATCCTATCCTCTATCCTATCCTATATTCTATCCTATCCTCTATCCTATCCTATCCTCAATCCTATCCTATCCTCTATCCTATCCCATCCCCTATCCTATCCTCTATCCTATCCTATCCTCTGTCCTATCCTTTCCTCTATCCTATCCTATCCTCTATCCTATCCTATCCTATCCTCTATCCTATCCTATCCTCTATCCTATCCTATCCTATCCTCTATCCTATCCTATCCTCTATCCAATCCTATCCTCTATAATACCCTATCCTCTATCCTATCCTATCCTCTATCCTATCCTATCCTCTAACCTATCCTATCCTCTATCCTATCCTATAGTCTATCCTATCCTACCCTCTATCCTATCCTATGCTGTATCCTATCAAATCCCCTATCCTATCCTCAATCCTATCCTATCCTCTATCCTATCCCATCACCTATCCTATCCTCTATCCTATCCTATCGCCTATCCTATAATATCCTCTATCCTATCCTATCCTCTATCCAATCCAATCCCCTATCCTATCCTCAATCTTATCCTATCCTCTCTCCTATAATATCCTCTATCCTATCCAATCCTCTATCCTATCCTATCCTCTATCCTATCCTATCCTCTATCCTATCGTATCCTCTATCTTATCCCATGCTCTATCCTATCCTATCGTCTATCCTATAATATCCTCTATCCTATCCTCTATAATATCGCATCCTCTATCCTATCCAATCCCCTATCCTATCTTCTATCCTATCCTATCCTCTATCCTATCCTATCCTCTATCCTATCCTCTATCCTATCCTATCCTCTATCCTATCCTATCCTCTATCCTATCCTATCCTCTATCCTATCCTATCCTCTATCCTATCCTATAATCTATGCTATCCAATCACCTAACCTATCCTCTATCCTATCCTATCCTCTATCCTATCCTATCCTCTATCCTATCTTATCTTCTATACAATCCAATCCCCTATCCTATCCTCTATACTATCCTATCCTCCATCCTGTCCTATTCTCTATCGTATCCTCTATCCTAACCTATCCTCTATCCTATCCTATCCTCTATCGTCTCCAATCTTCTATCCTATCCAATCCCCTATCCTATCCTCTATCCTCTCCTATCCTCTATCCTATCCTATCCTGTATCCTATCCAATCCTATATACTATACTCTATCGTATTCTATCCTCTATCCTCTCCTATCCTCTATCCTATCCTATCCTCTATAATATCGTATCCTCTATCCTATCCTTTCCTCTATCCTCTCCATTTACCTATCCTATCCTCTATCCTATCCTTTCCTCTATTCTATCCTATCCTCTATCCTATCCTATCCACTTTCCTATCCTATCCTCTATCCTATTCTATCATCTATCCTATCCTATCCTCTATCCTATCCTATGCTCTATCCTATCCTATGCTCTATCCTATCCAATCCCCTATCCTATCCTGAATCCTATCCTATCCTCTATCCTATCCTATCCTCTAACCTATACTATCCTCTATCCTATCCTATCCTCTATCCTATCCTATCCTCTATCCTATCCTATCCTCTATCCTATCCTATCCTCTATCCTATACTATCCTCTATCCTATCCTATCCTCTATCCTATCCTATCCTCTATCCTATCCTATCCTATTCTCTCCTATCCTATCCTCTATCCTATCCTATCCTCTATCCTATCCTATCCTCTATCCTATCCTATCCAATCCCCTATCCTATCCTGAATCCTATCCTATCCTCTATCCTATCCTATCCTCTATCCTATACTATCCTCTATCCTATCCTATCCTCTATCCTATCCTATCCTCTATCCTATCCTATCCTCTATCCTATACTATCCTCTATCCTATCCTATCCTCTATCCTATACTATCCTCTATCCTATCGTATGCTCTATCCTATCCTATGGTCTATCCTATCCTATCCTCTATCCTATATTCTATCCTATCCTCTATCCTATCCTATATTCTATCCTATCCTCTATCCTATCCTATCCTCAATCCTATCCTATCCTCTATCCTATCCCATCCCCTATCCTATCCTCTATCCTATCCTATCCTCTGTCCTATCCTTTCCTCTATCCTATCCTATCCTCTATCCTATCCTATCCTATCCTCTATCCTATCCTATCCTCTATCCTATCCTATCCTATCCTCTATCCTATCCTATCCTCTATCCAATCCTATCCTCTATAATACCCTATCCTCTATCCTATCCTATCCTCTATCCTATCCTATCCTCTATCCTATCCTATCCTCTATCCTATCCTATAGTCTATCCTATCCTACCCTCTATCCTATCCTATGCTGTATCCTATCAAATCCCCTATCCTATCCTCAATCCTATCCTATCCTCTTTCCTATCCTATCCTCTATCCTATTCCATCCTCTATCATATCATCTATCCTATTCTATCCTCTATACTATCCTCTCCTCTATCCTCTCCATTTACCTATCCTATCCTATACTCTATTCTATCCTATCCTCTATCCTATCCTCTATCATATCCTCTATCCTATCCTCTATCCTATCCTATCCTCTATCATATCCTATCCTCTATCCTATCACATCCCCTATACTATCCTCTATCCTATCCTATTCTCTATCTTATCCTATCCTCTATCCTATCCCATCCTCTATCCTATCCTATCCTCTATCCTATCCTATACTCTATCCTAACCTCTATCCTATCCTCTATCCTATCCTCTATCCTATCCTATCCTCAATCCTATCCTATCCTCTATCCTATCCCATCACCTATCCTATCCTCTATCCTATCCTATCGCCTATCCTATAATATCCTCTATCCTATCCTATCCTCTATCCTATCCAATCCCCTATCCTATCCTCAATCTTATCCTATCCTCTCTCCTATAATATCCTCTATCCTATCCAATCCTCTATCCTATCCTATCCTCTATCCTATCCTATCCTCTATCCTATCGTATCCTCTATCTTATCCCATGCTCCATCCTATCCTATCGTCTATCCTATAATATCCTCTATCCTATCCTCTATAATATCGCATCCTCTATCCTATCCAATCCCCTATCCTATCTTCTATCCTATCCTATCCTCTATCCTATCCTATCCTCTATCCTATCCTCTATCCTATCCTATCCTCTATCCTATCCTATCCTCTATCCTATCCTATCCTCTATCCTATCCTATCCTCTATCCTATCCTATCCTCTATCCTATCCTATCCTCTATCCTATCCTATCCTCTATCCTATCCTATAATCTATGCTATCCAATCACCTATCCTATCCTCTATCCTATCCTATCCTCTATCCTATCCTATGCTCTATCCTATCTTATCTTCTATACAATCCAATCCCCTATCCTATCCTCTATACTATCCTATCCTCCATCCTGTCCTATTCTCTATCGTATCCTCTATCCTAACCTATCCTCTATCCTATCCTATCCTCTATCGTCTCCAATCTTCTATCCTATCCAATCCCCTATCCTATCCTCTATCCTCTCCTATCCTCTATCCTATCCTATCCTGTATCCTATCCAATCCTATACACTATACTCTATCGTATTCTATCCTCTATCCTCTCCTATCCTCTATCCTATCCTATCCTCTATAATATCGTATCCTCTATCCTATCCTATCCTCAATCGTCTCCAATCTTTTATCCTATCTAATCCCCTATCCTATCCTCTATCCTATCCTATCCTCTATCCAATCCTATCCTGTCCTATTCTCTATCCTATCCTCTATCCAATCCTATCCTGTATCCTATCCTATCCTCTATCCTATCCTATCCTCTATCCTAGCCTATCCCCTATCCTTTCCTCTATTCGATCCTCTCCTCTATAATATCGTATCCTCTATCCTATCCTGTCCTCTATCCTATAATATCATCCATCCTATCCTAGTCTCTATAGTATCCTATCCTATCCTCTACCCTATCATCTATCCTATCCTATCATCTATCCTATTCTATACTCTATCCTATCGTATCCGCTATCCTATCCTATCCTCTACCCTATCCTATCCTCTATCCTATCCTATCCTCTATCCTATAATATCCTCCATCCTATCCAATCCTCTATCCTATCCAATCCTCTATCCTATCCTATCCTCAATCCTATCCCATACTCTATCCTATCCTAACCTCAGTCCAATCCTATCCTCCATCCTATCCTATCCTCTATCCTATCCTATCCCCTATCCTATCCTATCCTCAATCATATAATATCCTGTATTCTATCCAATCCTCTATCCTACCCTGTGTCCTATCCTATCCTCTATCCTATCCTATCCTCTATCCTATCGTATCCTCTATCCTATGATATCCTCTATCCTATCCTATCCTCTATCCTATCCAATGCCCCATCCTATCTTCAATCCTATCCTATCCCCTATCCTATCCTATCCTATCCTCTACCCTATCCAATCCACTATCCTATCCTATCCTCTATCCTATCCTCTTCTCTATCCTATCCTCTATCGTATCGTATCCTCTATCCTATCCAATCCTTTATCCTATACGATCCTCTATCCTATCCTATCCTCTATAATATCGTATCCGCTATCATATCCTATCCTCTTTCCTATAATATCATCTATCCTATCCTATCCTCTATCCTGTCATATCCTGTATTATATCCTATCCTCTATCCTATCCTAGCCTCTAACGTTTCCTATCCTCAATCCTATCCTATCCTCTATCCTATTCAATCCCCTATTCTATCCTCTATCGTACGCTATCCTCTATCATATCCTATCCTCTATCCTATCCTATCCTCTATCCTATCCTATCCTCTATCCTATCCTATCCTCTATCCTATCAAATCCTCTATCCTATCCAATCCTGTATCCTATAATATCCTCTATCCTGTCCAATCCTCTATCCTATCCAATCCTCTATCCTATCCTATCCTCTATCGTCTCCAATCTTTTATCCTATCTAATCCCCTATCCTATCCTCTATCCTATCCTCTATCCTATCCTCTATCCTATCCTATCCTCTATACTATTCTATACTCTATCCTATCCTATCCGCTATCCTATCCTATCCACTATCCTATCCTATCCTCTATCCTATCCTATCCTCAATCCTATCCTATCCTCTATCCTATCCTATCCTCTATCCTATCCTCTATCCTATTCTCTATCCTATCCTATCCTCTATCCTATCCTATCCGCTATCCTATCCTCTATCCGATCCTATACTCTATCCTATCCTATCCTCTATAATATTGTATCCTCTAATCTATAATATCATCTACCCTATCCTATCTTCTATCGTATCCTATCCTCTATCCTATCCTCTATCCTATCCTATCCTCTATCCTATAGTATCCTGTAATCTATCCAATCCTCTATATTATCCAATCCCCTATTCTATAATATCCTCTATCCTACCCAATCCTCTATCCTACCCAATCCTGTATCCTGTCCTGTATCCTACAAAATCCTCTATCCTACCCAATCCTGTATCCTGTCCTCTATCCTATCCTCTATCCTATCGTATCCTCTATCCTATCCCATCCTTCAACGTATCCTATCCTGTATCCTATCCTATCCTATATCCTATAATATCCTCTATCCTATCATATACTCTATCCTATCTTATCCTGTATTCTATCCAATCCCCTATCATATCCTGTATCCTATCCCATCCTCTATCCTATCCTATCCTAAACTCTATGCTATCCAATCCTCTATCCTATCCAATCCTGTATCCTATCCTATATCCTATCCTCTATCCTATCTTTTCCTCTATCATACCCAATCCTATATCCAATTCTATACTCTATCCTATAATATCCTCTATCCTATCCTATCCTCTATCCTATCCTATCCTGTATCCTATCCAATCCCCTATCGTATCATCTATCCTACCCCATGCTCTATCCTATCCTATCCTCAATCCTATCCCATACTCTATCCTATCCTAACCTCAGTCCAATCCTATCCTCCATCCTATCCTATCCTCTATCCTATCCTATCCTATCCTATCCTCTATCATATCCTATCCTCTATCCTATACCATCCCCTATACTATCCTCTATCCTATCCTCTATCCTATCCTATCCTCAATCCTATCCTATCCTCTATCCTATCCCATCACCTATCCTATCCTCTATCCTATCCTATCGCCTATCCTATTATATCCTCTATCCTATCCTATCCTCTATCCTATCCAATCCCCTATCCTATCCTCAATCTTATCCTATCCTCTCTCCTATAATACCCTCTATCCTATCCAATCCTCTATCCTATCCTATCCTCTATCCTATCCCGTCCTCTATCCTATCGTATCCTCTATCTTATCCCATGCTCTATCCTATCCTATCCTCTATCCTATCCAATCCCCTATCCTATCCTCAATCCTAGCCTATCCTCTATTCTATCCTATCCTCTATCCTATCCTATCCTATCCTCTATCCTATCCCATCCCCTACCCTATCCTCTATCCTATCCTACCCTCTATCCTATCCTATGCTGTATCCTATCCAATCCCCTATCCTATCCTCAATCCTATCCTATCCTCTATCCTATCCTATCGTCTAACCTATCCTATCCTCAATCCTATCCTATCCTCTATCCTATAAAATCCTCTATCCTATCCTCTATCCTATTCTCTATCCTATCCTATCCTCTATCCTATCCTATCCGCTATCCTATCCTCTATCCGATCCTATACTCTATCCTATCCTATCCTCTATAATATCGTATCCTCTAATCTATAATATCATCTACCCTATCCTATCTTCTATCGTATCCTATCCTCTATCCTATCCTCCATCCTATCCTATCCTCTATCCTATAATATCCTGTAATCTATCCAATCCTCTATATTATCCAATCCCCTATTCTATAATATCCTCTATCCTACACAATCCTCTATCCTACCCAATCCTGTATCCTGTCCTCTATCCTATCCTCTATCCTATCGTATCTTCTATCCTATCCCATCCTTCAACGTATCCTATCCTGTATCCTATCCTATCCTATATCCTATAATATCATCTATCCTATCATATACTCTATCCTATCTTATCCTGTATCCTATCCAATCCCCTATCATATCCTCTATCCTATCCCATCCTGTATCCTATCCTATCCTAAACTCTATGCTATCCAATCCTGTATCCTATCCTATATCCTATCCTCTATCCTATCCTATCCTCTATCCTATCCTATCCTCTATCCTATCCTATCCTCCATCCTATCCTATCCTCTATCCTATCCTATCCTCTATCCTATCCTATCCTCCATCCTATCCTATCCTCTATCCTATCCTATCCTCTATCCTATCCTATCCTCTATCCTATCCTATCCTCTATCCTATCCTATCTTCAATCCTATCCTATCCTCTATCCTATCACATCCTCTATCCTATCCTATCCTCAATCCTATCCTATCCTCTTTCCTATCCCATCCCCTATTATATCCTCTATCCTATCCTTTCCTCTATCCTATCGTATCCTCTATCCTATAATATCCTCAATCCTATCCAATCCTCTATCCTATCCTCTGTCATATCCTCTATCCTATCCAATCCTCTATCCTATCCTCTGTCATATCCTCTATCCTATCCAATCCTCTATCCTATCCTATCCTCTATCCTATCGTATCCTCTATCCTGCCCCATCCTCTATCCTATCCCATCCTCTATCCTATCAAATCCTCTATCCTATAATATCCTCTATCCTATCCTATGCTCTATCCTATCCAATCCCCTATCCTATCTCAATCTTATCCTATCCTCTATCCTATAATATCCTCTATCCTATCCAATCCTCTATCCTATCCTATCCTCTATCCTATCCTATCCTCTATCCTATCCTTTCCTCTATCCTCTCCATTTACCTATCCTATCCTCTATCCTATCCTTTCCTCTATTCTATCCTATCCTCTATCCTATCCTATCCACTTTCCTATTCTATCCTCTATCCTATCCTATCCTCTATCCAATCCTATCCTCTATAATATCCTATCCTCTATCCTATCCTATCCTCTATCCTATCCTATCCTCTATCCTATCCTATCCTCTATCCTATCCTATCCTCTATCCTATCCTATCCTCTATCCTATCCTATCCTCTATCCTATCCTATCCTCTATCCTATCCTATAGTCTATCCTATCCTACCCTCTATCCTATCCTATGCTGTATCCTATCCAATCCCCTATCCTATCCTCAATCCTATCCTATCCTCTATCCTATCCTATCCTCTATCCTATCCTATCCTCTATCCTATCCTATCCTCTATCCTATCCTATCCTCTATCCTATCCTCTCCTCTATAATATCGTATCCTCTATCCTACCGTATCCTCTATCCTATCCTATCCTCTATCCTAGCCTATCCTCTATCGTCTCCAATCTTCTATCCTATCCAATCCCCTATCCTATCCTCTATCCTCTCCTATCCTCTATCCTATCCTATCCTGTATCCTATCCTATCCTCTATCCTATCCTCTATCCTATCCTATCCTCAATCCTATCCTATCCTCTATCCTATCCCATCACCTATCCTATCCTCTATCCTATCCTATCGCCTATCCTATAATATCCTCTATCCTATCCTATCCTCTTTCCTATCCAATCCCCTATCCTATCCTCACTCTTATCCTATCCTCTCTCCTATAATATCCTCTATCCTATCCAATCCTCTATCCTATCCTATCCTCTAACCTATCCTATCCTCTATCCTATCGTATCCTCTATCTTATCCCATGCTCTATCCTATCCTATCGTCTATCCTATAATATCCTCTATCCTATCCTCTATAATATCGCATCCTCTATCCGATCCAATCCCCTATCATATCTTCTATCCTATCCTATCCTCTATCCTATCCTATCCTCTATCCTATCCTATCATCTATCCTATCCTCTCCTCAATAATATCGTATCCTCTATCCTACCGTATCCTCTATCCTATCCTATCCTCTATCCTATCCTATCCTCTATCGTCTCCAATCCTCTATCCTATCCAATCCCCTATCCTATCCTCTATCCTCTCCTATCCTCTATCCTATCCTATCCTATCCTGTATCCTATCCAATCCTATATCCTATACTCTATCGTATTCTATCCTCTATCCTCTCCTATCCTCTATCCTATCCTATCCTCTATAATATCGTATCCTCTATCCTATCCTATCCTCTATCCTATCCTATCCTCTATCGTCTCCAATCTTTTATCCTATCTAATCCCCTATCCTATCCTCTATCCTATCCTATCCTCTATCCAATCCTATCCTCTATCCTATCCTATCATCTATCCTATCCTATCATCTATCCTATCCTATCCTCTATCCTATCCTATCTTCAATCCTATCCTATCCTCTATCCTATCCTATCCACTATCCTATCCTATCTTCAATCCTATCCTATCCTCTATCCTATCCTATCCTCTATCCTATCCTTTCCTCTATCCTATCCTATGCTCTATCCTATCCAATCCCCTATCCTATCCTCAATCCTATCCTATCCTCTATTCTATCCTATCCTCTATCCTATCCTATCCTCTATCCTATCCTATCCTCTATCCTATCCCATCCCCTATCCTATCCTCTATCCTATCCTATCCTCTATCCTATCCTTTCCTCTATCCTCTCCATTTACCTATCCTATCCTCTATCCTATCCTTTCCTCTATTCTAACCTATCCTCTATCCTATCCTATCCTCTATCCTATTCTATCCTCTATCCTATCCTATCCTCTATCCTATCCTATGCTCTATCCTATCCTATGCTCTATCCTATCCAATCCCCTATCCTATCCTGAATCCTATCCTATCCTGAATCCTATCCTATCCCCTATCCTATCCTATCCTCTATCCTATACTATCCTCTATCCTATCCTATCCTCTATCCTATCCTATCCTCTATCCTATCCTATCCTATCCTCTATCCTATTCTATCCTCTATCCTATACTATCCTCTATCCTATCCTATCCTCTATCCTATCCTATCCTCTATCCTATCCTATCCTCTATCCTATCCTATCCTCTATCCTATCCTATCCTCTATCCTATCCTATCCTCTATCCTATCCTATCCTCTATCCTATCCTATCCTCTATCCTATCCTATCCTCTATCCTATCCTATCCTCTATCCTATCCTATCCTCTATCCTATCCTATCCTCTATCCTATCCTATCCTCTATCCTATTATATCCTCTATCCTATCCTATGCTGTATCCTATCCAATCCCCTATCCTATCGTCAATCCTATCCTATCCTCTATCCTATCCTATCCTCTATCCTATCCTATCCTCTATCCTATCCTATCCTCTATCCTATCCTATCCTCTATCCTATCCTATCCTCTATCCTATCCTATCTTCTATCCTATCCTATCCTCTATCCTATCACATCCTCTATCCTATCCTATCCTCAATCCTATCCTATCCTCTTTCCTATCCCATCCCCTATCCTATCCTCTATCCTATCCTTTCCTCTATCCTATCGTATCCTCTATCCTATAATATCCTCAATCCTATCCTATCCTCTATCCTATCGTATCCTCTATCCTGTCCCATCCTCTATCCTATCCTATCCTATCCTCTATCCTATCCTATCCTCTATCCTATTATATCCACTTTCCTATCCTATCCTCTATCCTATTCTATCCTCTATCCTATCCTATCCTCTATCCTATCCAATCCCCTACCCTATCCTCAATCTTATCCTATCCTCTCTCCTATAATATCCTCTATCCTATCCAATCCTCTATCCTATCCTATCCTCTATCCTATCCTATCCTCTATCCTATCCTATCCTCTATCCTATCCCATCCCCTATCCTATCCTCTATCCTATCCTATCCTCTATCCTATCCTTTCCTCTATCCTCTCCATTTACCTATCCTATCCTCTATCCTATCCTTTCCTCTATTCTATCCTATCCTCTATCCTATCCTATCCACTTTCCTATCCTATCCTCTATCCTATTCTATCCTCTATCCTATCCTATCCTCTATCCTATCCTGTGCTCTATCCTATCCTATGCTCTATCCTATCCAATCCCCTATCCTATCCTCTATCCTATCCTATCCTCTATCCTATCCTATCCTCTATCCTATCCTATCCTCTATCCTATCCTATCCTCTATCCTATCCTATCCTCTATCCTATCCTATCTTCAATCCTATCCTATCCTCTATTCTATCCTATCCTCTATCCTATCCTTTCCTCTATCCTCTCCATTTACCTATCCTATCCTCTATCCTATCCTTTCCTCTATTCTATCCTATCCTCTATCCTATTCTATCCACTTTCCTATCCTATCCTCTATCCTATTCTATCCTCTATCCTATCCTATCCTCTATCCTATCCTATGCTCTATCCTATCCTATGCTCTATCCTATCCAATCCCCTATCCTATCCTGAATCCTATCCTATCCTGAATCCTATCCTATCCCCTATCCTATCCTATCCTCTATCCTATACTATCCTCTATCCTATCCTATCCTCTATCCTATCCTATCCTCTATCCTATCCTATCCTCTATCCTATCCTATCCTCTATCCTATCCTATCCTCTATCCTATCCTATCCTCTATCCTATCCTATCCTCTATCCTATCCTATCCTCTATCCTATTATATCCTCTATCCTATCCTATGCTGTATCCTATCTAATCCCCTATCCTATCCTCAATCCTATCCTATCCTCTATCCTATCCTATCCTCTATCCTATCCTATCCTCTATCCTATCCTATCCTCTATCCTATCCTATCTTCAATCCTATCCTATCCTCTATCCTATCACATCCTCTATCCTATCCTATCCTCAATCCTATCCCATCCTCTTTCCTATCCCATCCCCTATCCTATCCTCTATCCTGTCCTTTCCTCTATCCTATCGTATCCTCTATCCTATAATATCCTCAATCCTATCCTATCCTCTATCCTATCGTATCCTCTATCCTGTCCCATCCTCTATCCTATCCTTTCCTATCCTCTATCCTATCCTATCCTCTATCCTATTATATCCACTTTCCTATCCTATCCTCTATCCTATTCTATCCTCTATCCTATCCTATCCTCTATCCTATCCTATGCTCTATCCTATCCAATCCCCTATCCTATCCTCTATCCTATCCTATCCTCTATCCTATCCTATGCTCTATCCTATCCAATCCCCTATCCTATCCTCAATCCTATCCTCTATCCTATCCCATCCTCTATCATATCCTATCCACTTTCCTATCCTATCCTCTATCCTATTCTATCCTCTATCCTATCCTATCCTCTATCCTATCCTATCCTCTATCCTATCCTATCCTATCCTCTATCCTATCCCATCACCTATCCTATCCTCTATCCTATCCTATCGCTAATCCTATAATATCCTCTATCCTATCCTATCCTCTATCCTATCCAATCCCCTACCCTATCCTCAATCTTATCCTATCCTCTCTCGTATAATATCCTCTATCCTATCCAATCCTCTATCCTATCCTATCATCTATCCTATCCTATCCTCTATCCTATCGTATCCTCTATCTTATCCCATGCTCTATCCTATCCTATCTTCTATCCTATAATATCCTCTATCCTATCCTCTATAATATCGCATTCTCTATCCTATCCAATCCCTTATCCTATCTTCTATCCTATCCTATCCTCTATCCTATCCCATCCCCTATCCTATCCTCTATCCTATCCTATCCTCTATCCTATCCTATCCTCTATCCTATTATATCCTCTATCCTATCATATGCTGTATCCTATCCAATCCCCTATCCTATCCTCAATCCTATCCTATCCTCTATTCTATTCTATCCTCTATCCTATCCTATCCTCTATCCTATCCTATCCTCTATCCTATCCCATCCCCTATCCTATCCTCTATCCTATCCTATCCTCTATCCTATCCTATCCTCTATCCTATTATATCCTCTATCCTATCATATGCTGTATCCTATCCAATCCCCTATCCTATCCTCAATCCTATCCTATCCTCTATCCTATCCTATCCTCTATCCTATCCTATCCTCTATCCTATCCTATCCTCTATCCTATCCTATCCTCTATCCTATCCTATCTTCAATCCTATCCTATCCTCTATCCTATCACATCCTCTATCCTATCCTATCCTCAATCCTATCCTATCCCATCCCCTATCCTATCCTCTATCCTATCCTATCCTCTATCCTATCCTATCCTCTATCCTATCCTATCCTGTATCCTATCCTATCCACTATCCTATCCTATCCTCTATCCTATCCAATCCTCTATCCTATCCTATCCTCTATCCTATCGTATCCTCTATCCTGTCCCATCCTCTATCCTATCCTATCCTATCCTCTATCCTATCCTATCCTCTATCCTATCCTATCCTCTATCCTATTATATCCACTTTCCTATCCTATCCTCTATCCTATTCTATCCTCTATCCTATCCTACCCTCTATCCTATCCTATCGTATCCTCTATCCTATCCTACCCTCTATCCTATCCTATCGTATCCTCTATCGTATCCTATCCTCATTCCTATCGTATCCTGTATCCTATCCTATCCTCTATCCTATCCTATCCTCTATCCTATCCTATCCTATCCTCTATCCTAACCTATCCTCTATCCTATCCTATTCTCCATCCTATCATATCCTATCCTCTACCGCCTCCTATCCTGTATCCGATCCAATCCCCTATCGTCTACCGTATGATATTCTCTATCCTATCCAATCCTCTATCGTATCCGATCCACTATCATATCCTATCCTCTATCCTATCCTATCATCTATCCTATCCTATCCTCTATCCTATCCTATCCTCTATCCCATCCTATCCTCTATCCTATCCTATCCTCTATCCTATCCTATCCTCTATCCTCTATCCTATCCTATCCTCTATCCTATCCTATCGTATCCTCTATCGTATCCTATCCTCTATTCCATCCTATCCCCTATCCTATCCTCAATCCTATCCTATCCTCTATCCTATCCTATCCTCTATCCTATCCTATCCTCTATCCTATCCTATCCTCTATCCTATCCTATCCTCTATACTATACTATCCTCTATCCTCTCCTATCCTGTATCCGATCCAATCCCCTATCCTCTATCCTATCCTATTCTCTATCCTATCCTCATTCCTATCGTATCCTCTATCCTATCCTATCCTCTATCCTATCCTATCCTCTGTCCTGTCCTATCCTCTATCCTATCCTATTCTCTATCCTATCCTATCGTATCCTCTATCCTATCCTATCCTCTATCCTATCCTATTCTCTATCCTATCCTATCGTATCCTCTATCGTATCCTATCCTCTATCCTATCCTATCCTCTATCCTATCCTATCGTATCCTCTATCGTATCCTATCCTCTATCCTATCCTATCCTCTATCCTATCCTATCCTCTATACTATCCTATCCTCTATCGTCTCCTATCCTGTATCCGATCTAATCCCCTATCCTCTATCCTATCCTATTCTCTTATCCTATCCTCATTCCTATCGTATCCTCTATCCTATCCTATCCTCTATCCTATCCTATCCTATCCTCTATCCTATCCTATCCTCTATCCTATCCAATCCTCTATAATATCCGATCCACTATCATATCCTATCCTCTATCCTATCCTAACCTCTATCCTATCCTATCCTCTATCCTATCCTATCCTCAATCCTATCCTATCCTCTATCCTATCCTATCCTCTATCCTCTATCCTATCCTATCCTCTATCCTATCCTATCCTCTATCCTATTCAATCCCCTATCCTATCCTCTATCCTATCCTATCCTCTATCTTATCCTATCCTCTATCCTATCCTATCATCTATCCTATCCTATCCTCTATCCTATCCTATCCTCTACCCTATCCTATCCTCTATCCTATCCTATCCTCTATCCTATCCTATCCTCTATCCTATCCAATCCCCTATCCTATCCTCTATCCTATCCTATCCTCTATCTTATCCTATCCTCCATCCTATCCTATCATCTATCCTATCCTATCCTCTATCCTATCCTATCCTCTACCCTATCCTATCCTCTATCCTATCCTATCCTCTATCCTATCCTATCCTCTATCTTATCCTATCCTCTATCCTATCCTATCCTCTATCCTATCCTATCCTCTATCCTTTCCTATCCTATATCCTATCCTATCCTGTATCCTATCCTATCCTCTATCCTATCCAATCCCCTATCATATCCTCTATCCTATCCTATCCTCTATCCTATCCTATCCTCTATCCTATCCTATCCTCTATCCTATCCTATCCTCTATCCTATCCTATCATCTATCCTATCCTCTCCTCTATAATATCGTATCCTCTATCCTACCGTATCCTCTATCCTATCCTATCCTCTATCCTATCCTATCCTCTATCGTCTCCAATCCTCTATCCTATCCAATCCCCTATCCTATCCTCTATCCTCTCCTATCCTCTATCCTATCCTATCCTGTATCCTATCCAATCCTATATCCTATACTCTATCGTATTCTATCCTCTATCCTCTCCTATCCTCTATCCTATCCTATCCTCTATAATATCGTATCCTCTATCCTATCCTATCCTCTATCCTATCCTATCCTCTATCGTCTCCAATCTTTTATCCTATCTAATCCCCTATCCTATCCTCTATCCTATCCTATCCTCTATCCAATCCTATCCTCTATCCTATCCTATCATCTATCCTATCCTATCCTCTATCCTATCCTATCCTCTATCCTATCCTATCTTCAATCCTATCCTATCCTCTATCCTATCCTATCCTCTATCCTATCCTATCCTCTATCCTATCCTATCTTCAATCCTATCCTATCCTCTATCCTATCCTATCCTCTATCCTATCCTATCTTCAATCCTATCCTATCCTCTATCCTATCCTATCCTCTATCCTATCCTTTCCTCTATCCTATCCTATGCTCTATCCTATCCAATCCCCTATCCTATCCTCAATCCTATCCTATCCTCTATTCTATCCTATCCTCTATCCTATCCTATCCTCTATCCTATCCTATCCTCTATCCTATCCCATCCCCTATCCTATCCTCTATCCTATCCTATCCTCTATCCTATCCTTTCCTCTATCCTCTCCATTTACCTATCCTATCCTCTATCCTATCCTATCCTCTATCCTATCCTATCTTCAATCCTATCCTATCCTCTATCCTATCCTATCCTCTATCCTATCCTATCTTCAATCCTATCCTATCCTCTATCCTATCCTATCCTCTATCCTATCCTATCCTCTATCCTATCCAATCCCCTATCCTATCCTCTATCCTATCCTATCCTCTATCTTATCCTATCCTCCATCCTATCCTATCATCTATCCTATCCTATCCTCTATCCTATCCTATCCTCTACCCTGTCCTATCCTCTATCCTATCCTATCCTCTATCCTATCCTATCCTCTATCTTATCCTATCCTCTATCCTATCCTATCCTCTATCCTATCCTATCCTCTATCCTTTCCTATCCTATATCCTATCCTATCCTGTATCCTATCCTATCCTCTATCCTATCCAATCCCCTATCATATCCTCTATCCTATCCTATCCTCTATCCTATCCTATCCTCTATCCTATCCTATCCTCTATCCTATCCTATCCTCTATCCTATCCTATCATCTATCCTATCCTCTCCTCTATAATATCGTATCCTCTATCCTACCGTATCCTCTATCCTATCCTATCCTCTATCCTATCCTATCCTCTATCGTCTCCAATCCTCTATCCTATCCAATCCCCTATCCTATCCTCTATCCTCTCCTATCCTCTATCCTATCCTATCCTGTATCCTATCCAATCCTATATCCTATACTCTATCGTATTCTATCCTCTATCCTCTCCTATCCTCTATCCTATCCTATCCTCTATAATATCGTATCCTCTATCCTATCCTATCCTCTATCCTATCCTATCCTCTATCGTCTCCAATCTTTTATCCTATCTAATCCCCTATCCTATCCTCTATCCTATCCTATCCTCTATCCAATCCTATCCTCTATCCTATCCTATCATCTATCCTATCCTATCCTCTATCCTATCCTATCCTCTATCCTATCCTATCTTCAATCCTATCCTATCCTCTATCCTATCCTATCCTCTATCCTATCCTATCTTCAATCCTATCCTATCCTCTATCCTATCCTATCCTCTATCCTATCCTTTCCTCTATCCTATCCTATGCTCTATCCTATCCAATCCCCTATCCTATCCTCAATCCTATCCTATCCTCTATTCTATCCTATCCTCTATCCTATCCTATCCTCTATCCTATCCTATCCTCTATCCTATCCCATCCCCTATCCTATCCTCTATCCTATCCTATCCTCTATCCTATCCTTTCCTCTATCCTCTCCATTTACCTATCCTATCCTCTATCCTATCCTATCCTCTATCCTATCCTATCTTCAATCCTATCCTATCCTCTATCCTATCCTATCCTGTATCCTATCCAATCCTATATCCTATACTCTATCGTATTCTATCCTCTATCCTCTCCTATCCTCTATCCTATCCTATCCTCTATAATATCGTATCCTCTATCCTATCCTATCCTCTATCCTATCCTATCCTCTATCGTCTCCAATCTTTTATCCTATCTAATCCCCTATCCTATCCTCTATCCTATCCTATCCTCTATCCAATCCTATCCTCTATCCTATCCTATCATCTATCCTATCCTATCCTCTATCCTATCCTATCCTCTATCCTATCCTATCTTCAATCCTATCCTATCCTCTATCCTATCCTATCCTCTATCCTATCCTATCCTCTATCCTATCCTATCTTCAATCCTATCCTATCCTCTATCCTATCCTATCCTCTATCCTATCCTATCTTCAATCCTATCCTATCCTCTATCCTATCCTATCCTCTATCCTATCCTTTCCTCTATCCTATCCTATGCTCTATCCTATCCAATCCCCTATCCTATCCTCAATCCTATCCTATCCTCTATTCTATCCTATCCTCTATCCTATCCTATCCTCTATCCTATCCTATCCTCTATCGTCTCCAATCCTCTATCCTATCCAATCCCCTATCCTATCCTCTATCCTCTCCTATCCTCTATCCTATCCTATCCTGTATCCTATCCAATCCTATATCCTATACTCTATCGTATTCTATCCTCTATCCTCTCCTATCCTCTATCCTATCCTATCCTCTATAATATCGTATCCTCTATCCTATCCTATCCTCTATCCTATCCTATCCTCTATCGTCTCCAATCTTTTATCCTATCTAATCCCCTATCCTATCCTCTATCCTATCCTATCCTCTATCCAATCCTATCCTCTATCCTATCCTATCATCTATCCTATCCTATCCTCTATCCTATCCTATCCTCTATCCTATCCTATCTTCAATCCTATCCTATCCTCTATCCTATCCTATCCTCTATCCTATCCTATCTTCAATCCTATCCTATCCTCTATCCTATCCTATCCTCTATCCTATCCTTTCCTCTATCCTATCCTATGCTCTATCCTATCCAATCCCCTATCCTATCCTCAATCCTATCCTATCATCTATTCTATCCTATCCTCTATCCTATCCTATCCTCTATCCTATCCTATCCTCTATCCTATCCCATCCCCTATCCTATCCTCTATCCTATCCTATCCTCTATCCTATCCTTTCCTCTATCCTCTCCATTTACCTATCCTATCCTCTATCCTATCCTATCCTCTATCCTATCCTATCTTCAATCCTATCCTATCCTCTATCCTATCCTATCCTCTATCCTATCCTATCATCTATCCTATCCTATCCTCTATCCTATCCTATCCTCTATCCTATCCTATCTTCAATCCTATCCTATCCTCTATCCTATCCTATCCTCTATCCTATCCTATCTTCAATCCTATCCTATCCTCTATCCTATCCTATCCTCTATCCTATCCTTTCCTCTATCCTATCCTATGCTCTATCCTATCCAATCCCCTATCCTATCCTCAATCCTATCCTATCCTCTATTCTATCCTATCCTCTATCCTATCCTATCCTCTATCCTATCCTATCCTCTATCCTATCCCATCCCCTATCCTATCCTCTATCCTATCCTATCCTCTATCCTATCCTTTCCTCTATCCTCTCCATTTACCTATCCTATCCTCTATCCTATCCTATCCTCTATCCTATCCTATCTTCAATCCTATCCTATCCTCTATCCTATCCTATCCTCTATCCTATCCTATCTTCAATCCTATCCTATCCTCTATCCTATCCTATCCTCTATCCTATCCTATCCTCTATCCTATCCAATCCCCTATCCTATCCTCTATCCTATCCTATCCTCTATCTTATCCTATCCTCCATCCTATCCTATCATCTATCCTATCCTATCCTCTATCCTATCCTATCCTCTACCCTATCCTATCCTCTATCCTATCCTATCCTCTATCCTATCCTATCCTCTATCTTATCCTATCCTCTATCCTATCCTATCCTCTATCCTATCCTATCCTCTATCCTTTCCTATCCTATATCCTATCCTATCCTGTATCCTATCCTATCCTCTATCCTATCCAATCCCCTATCATATCCTCTATCCTATCCTATCCTCTATCCTATCCTATCCTCTATCCTATCCTATCCTCTATCCTATCCTATCCTCTATCCTATCCTATCATCTATCCTATCCTCTCCTCTATAATATCGTATCCTCTATCCTACCGTATCCTCTATCCTATCCTATCCTCTATCCTATCCTATCCTCTATCGTCTCCAATCCTCTATCCTATCCAATCCCCTATCCTATCCTCTATCCTCTCCTATCCTCTATCCTATCCTATCCTGTATCCTATCCAATCCTATATCCTATACTCTATCGTATTCTATCCTCTATCCTCTCCTATCCTCTATCCTATCCTATCCTCTATAATATCGTATCCTCTATCCTATCCTATCCTCTATCCTATCCTATCCTCTATCGTCTCCAATCTTTTATCCTATCTAATCCCCTATCCTATCCTCTATCCTATCCTATCCTCTATCCAATCCTATCCTCTATCCTATCCTATCATCTATCCTATCCTATCCTCTATCCTATCCTATCCTCTATCCTATCCTATCTTCAATCCTATCCTATCCTCTATCCTATCCTATCCTCTATCCTATCCTATCTTCAATCCTATCCTATCCTCTATCCTATCCTATCCTCTATCCTATCCTTTCCTCTATCCTATCCTATGCTCTATCCTATCCAATCCCCTATCCTATCCTCAATCCTATCCTATCCTCTATTCTATCCTATCCTCTATCCTATCCTATCCTCTATCCTATCCTATCCTCTATCCTATCCCATCCCCTATCCTATGCTCTATCCTATCCAATCCCCTATCCTATCCTCAATCCTATCCTATCCTCTATTCTATCCTATCCTCTATCCTATCCTATCCTCTATCCTATCCTATCCTCTATCCTATCCCATCCCCTATCCTATCCTCTATCCTATCCTATCCTCTATCCTATCCTTTCCTCTATCCTCTCCATTTACCTATCCTATCCTCTATCCTATCCTTTCCTCTATTCTAACCTATCCTCTATCCTATCCTATCCTCTATCCTATTCTATCCTCTATCCTATCCTATCCTCTATCCTATCCTATGCTCTATCCTATCCTATGCTCTATCCTATCCAATCCCCTATCCTATCCTGAATCCTATCCTATCCTGAATCCTATCCTATCCCCTATCCTATCCTATCCTCCATCCTATACTATCCTCTATCCTATCCTATCCTCTATCCTATCCTATCCTCTATCCTATCCTATCCTCTATCCTATTCTATCCTCTATCCTATACTATCCTCTATCCTATCCTATCCTCTATCCTATCCTATCCTCTATCCTATCCTATCCTCTATCCTATCCTATCCTCTATCCTATCCTATCCTCTATCCTATCCTATCCTCTATCCTATCCTATCCTCTATCCTATCCTATCCTCTATCCTATCCTATCCTCTATCCTATCCTATCCTCTATCCTATTATATCCTCTATCCTATCCTATGCTGTATCCTATCCAATCCCCTATCCTATCCTCAATCCTATCCTATCCTCTATCCTATCCTATCCTCTATCCTATCCTATCCTCTATCCTATCCTATCCTCTATCCTATCCTATCCTCTATCCTATCCTATCTTCTATCCTATCCTATCCTCTATCCTATCACATCCTCTATCCTATCCTATCCTCAATCCTATCCTATCCTCTTTCCTATCCCATCCCCTATCCTATCCTCTATCCTATCCTTTCCTCTATCCTATCGTATCCTCTATCCTATAATATCCTCAATCCTATCCTATCCTCTATCCTATTATATCCACTTTCCTATCCTATCCTCTATCCTATTCTATCCTCAATCCTATCCTATCCTCTATCCTATCCCATCCCCTATCCTATCCTCTATCCTCTCCTATCCTCTATCCTATCCTTTCCTCTATCCTCTCCATTTACCTATCCTATCCTCTATCCTATCCTTTCCTCTATTCTATCCTATCCTCTATCCTATCCTATCCACTTTCCTATCCTATCCTCTATCCTATTCTATCCTCTATCCTATCCTATCCTCTATCCTATCCTATGCTCTATCCTATCCTATGCTCTATCCTATCCAATCCCCTATCCTATCCTCTATCCTATCCTATCCTCTATCCTATCCTATCCTCTATCCTATCCTATCCTCTATCCTATCCTATCCTCTATCCTATCCTATCCTCTATCCTATCCTATCCTCTATCCTATCCTATCTTCAATCCTATCCTATCCTCTATCCTATCCTATCCTCTATCCTATCCTTTCCTCTATCCTCTCCATTTACCTATCCTATCCTCTATCCTATCCTTTCCTCTATTCTATCCTATCCTCTATCCTATCCTATCCACTTTCCTATCCTATCCTCTATCCTATTCTATCCTCTATCCTATCCTATCCTCTATCCTATCCTATGCTCTATCCTATCCTATGCTCTATCCTATCCAATCCCCTATCCTATCCTGAATCCTATCCTATCCTGAATCCTATCCTATCCCCTATCCTATCCTATCCTCTATCCTATACTATCCTCTATCCTATCCTATCCTCTATCCTATCCTATCCTCTATCCTATCCTATCCTCTATCCTATCCTAACCTCTATCCTATACTATCCTCTATCCTATCCTATCCTCTATCCTATCCTATCCTCTATCCTATCCTATCCTCTATCCTATTATATCCTCTATCCTATCCTATGCTGTATCCTATCCAATCCCCTATCCTATCCTCAATCCTATCCTATCCTCTATCCTATCCTATCCTCTATCCTATCCTATCCTCTATCCTATCCTATCCTCTATCCTATCCTATCTTCAATCCTATCCTATCCTCTATCCTATCACATCCTCTATCCTATCCTATCCTCAATCCTATCCCGTCCTCTTTCCTATCCCATCCCCTATCCTATCCTCTATCCTGTCCTTTCCTCTATCCTATCGTATCCTCTATCCTATAATATCCTCAATCCTATCCTATCCTCTATCCTATCGTATCCTCTATCCTGTCCCATCCTCTATCCTATCCTATCCTATCCTCTATCCTATCCTATCCTCTATCCTATTATATCCACTTTCCTATCCTATCCTCTATCCTATTCTATCCTCTATCCTATCCTATCCTCTATCCTATCCTATGCTCTATCCTATCCAATCCCCTATCCTATCCTCTATCCTATCCTATCCTCTATCCTATCCTATGCTCTATCCTATCCAATCCCCTATCCTATCCTCAATCCTATCCTCTATCCTATCCCATCCTCTATCATATCCTATCCACTTTCCTATCCTATCCTGTATCCTATTCTATCCTCTATCCTATCCTATCCTCTATCCTATCGTATCCTCTATCCTATCCCATCACCTATCCTATCCTCTATCCTATCCTATCGCTAATCCTATAATATCCTCTATCCTATCCTATCCTCTATCCTATCCAATCCCCTACCCTATCCTCAATCTTATCCTATCCTCTCTCCTATAATATCCTCTATCCTACCCAATCCTCTATCCTATCCTATCATCTATCCTATCCTATCCTCGATCCTATCGTATCCTCTATCTTATCCCATGCTCTATCCTATCCTATCGTCTATCCTATAATATCCTCTATCCTATCCTCTATAATATCGCATCCTCTATCCTATCCAATCCCCTATCCTATCTTCTATCCTATCCTATCCTCTATCCTATCCTATTCTCTATCCTATCCTATATGCTTTCCTATCCTCCATCGTATCCTATCCTCTATCCTATCCTATCCTCTATCCTATCCTTTCCTCTATCCTCTCCATTTACCTATCCTATCCTCTATCCTATCCTTTCCTCTATCCTATCCTATGCTCTATCCTATCCAATCCCCTATCCTATCCTCAATCCTATCCTATCCTCTATTCTATTCTATCCTCTATCCTATCCTATCCTCTATCCTATCCTATCCTCTATCCTATCCCATCCCCTATCCTATCCTCTATCCTATCCTATCCTCTATCCTATCCTATCCTCTATCCTATCCTATCCTCTATCCTATCCTATCCTCTATCCTATTATATCCTCTATCCTATCATATGCTGTATCCTATCCAATCCCCTATCCTATCCTCAATCCTATCCTATCCTCTATCCTATCCTATCCTCTATCCTATCCTATCCTCTATCCTATCCTATCCTCTATCCTATCCTATCCTCTATCCTATCCTGTCTTCAATCCTATCCTATCCTCTATCCTATCTCATCCTCTATCCTATCCTATCCTCAATCCTATCCTATCCCATCCCCTATCCTATCCTCTATCCTATCCTATCCTCTATCCTATCCTATCCTCTATCCTATCCTATCCTCTATCCTATCCTATCCACTATCCTATCCTATCCTCTATCCTATCCAATCCTCTATCCTATCCTATCCTCTATCCTATCGTATCCTCTATCCTGTCCCATCCTCTATCCTATCCTATCCTATCCTCTATCCTATCCTATCCTCTATCCTATTATATCCACTTTCCTATCCTATCCTCTATCCTATTCTATCCTCTATCCTATCCTACCCTCTATCCTATCCTATCGTATCCTCTATCCTATCCTACCCTCTATCCTATCCTATCGTATCCTCTATCGTATCCTATCCTCATTCCTATCGTATCCTGTATCCTATCCTATCCTCTATCCTATCCTATCCTCTATCCTATCCTATCCTATCCTCTATCCTAACCTATCCTCTATCCTATCCTATTCTCCATCCTATCATATCCTATCCTCTACCGCCTCCTATCCTGTATCCGATCCAATCCCCTATCGTCTACCGTATGATATTCTCTATCCTATCCAATCCTCTATCGTATCCGATCCACTATCATATCCTATCCTCTATCCTATCCTATCATCTATCCTATCCTATCCTCTATCCTATCCTATCCTCTATCCCATCCTATCCTCTATCCTATCCTATCCTCTATCCTATCCTATCCTCTATCCTCTATCCTATCCTATCCTCTATCCTATCCTATCGTATCCTCTATCGTATCCTATCCTCTATCCCATCCTATCCCCTATCCTATCCTCAATCCTATCCTATCCTCTATCCTATCCTATCCTCTATCCTATCCTATCCTCTATCCTATCCTATCCTCTATCCAATCCTATCCTCTATCCTATCCTATCTTCAATCCTATCCTATCCTCTATCCTATCCTATGCTCTATCCTATCATATCCTCTATCCTATCCTATCCTCTATCCTATCCTATCCTCTATCCTATCCTATCCTCGATCCTATCCTATCCTCTATCCTATCCTATCCTCTATCCTATCTTATCCTCTATCTTATCCTATCCTCTATCCTATCCTATCATCTATCCTATCGTATCTTCTATCCTATCCTATCCTCTATCATATCCTATCCTCTATCCTATCCTATCCTCTATCCTATCCTATCCTCTATCCTATCCTATCCTCTATCCTATCCTATCGTATCCTCTATCGTATCCTATCCTCTATCCTATCCTATCCTCTATCCTATCCTATCCTCTATACTATCCTATCCTCTATCCTCTCCTATCCTGTATCCGATCCAATCCCCTATCCTCTATCCTATCCTATTCTCTATCCTATCCTCATTCCTATCGTATCCTCTATCCTATCCTATCCTCTATCCTATCCTATCCTCTGTCCTGTCCTATCCTCTATCCTATCCTATTCTCTATCCTATCCTATCGTATCCTCTATCCTATCCTATCCTCTATCCTATCCTATTCTCTATCCTATCCTATCGTATCCTCTATCGTATCCTATCCTCTATCCTATCCTATCCTCTATCCTATCCTATCGTATCCTCTATCGTATCCTATCCTCTATCCTATCCTATCCTCTATCCTATCCTATCCTCTATACTATCCTATCTTCTATCGTCTCCTATCCTGTATCCGATCCAATCCCCTATCCTCTATCCTATCCTATTCTCTATCCTATCCTCATTCCTATCGTATCCTCTATCCTATCCTATCCTCTATCCTATCCTATCCTATCCTCTATCCTATCCTATCCTCTATCCTATCCTCTCCTCTATCCTATCCTATCCTCTATCATATCCAATCCTCTATACTATCCTCTATCCTATCCTATCCTCTATCTTATCCTATCCTCCAACCTATCCTATCATCTATCCTATCCTATCCTCTATCCTATCCTATCCTCTACCCTATCCTATCCTCTATCCTATCCTATCCTCTATCCTATCCTATCCTCTATCTTATCCTATCCTCTATCCTATCCTATCCTCTATACTATCCTATCCTCTATCGTCTCCTGTCCTGTATCCGATCCAATCCCCTATCCTCTATCCTATCCTATTCTCTATCCTATCCTCATTCCTATCGTATCCTCTATCCTATCCTATCCTCTATCCTATCCTATCCTATCCTCTATCCTATCCTATCCTCTATCCTATCCAATCCTCTATAATATCCGATCCACTATCATATCCTATCCTCTATCCTATCCTAACCTCTATCCTATCCTATCCTCTATCCTATCCTATCCTCAATCCTATCCTATCCTCTATCCTATCCTATCCTCTATCCTCTATCCTATCCTATCCTCTATCCTATCCTATCCTCTATCCTATTCAATCCCCTATCCTATCCTCTATCCTATCCTATCCTCTATCTTATCCTATCCTCTATCTTATCCTATCATCTATCCTATCCTATCCTCTATCCTATCCTATCCTCTACCCTATCCTATCCTCTATCCTATCCTCTCCTCTATCCTATCCTATCCTCTATCCTATCCAATCCTCTATACTATCCTCTATCCTATCCTATCCTCTATCTTATATTATCCTCCATCCTATCCTATCATCTATCCTATCCTATCCTCTATCCTATCCTATCCTCTACCCTATCCTATCCTCTATCCTATCCTATCCTCTATCCTATCCTATCCTCTATCTTATCCTATCCTCTATCCTATCCTATCCTCTATCCTATCCTATCCTCTATCCTTTCCTATCCTATATCCTATCCTATCCTGTATCCTATCCTATCCTCTATCCTATCCAATCCCCTATTATATCCTCTATCCGATCCTATCCTCTATCCTATCCTATCCTCTACCCTATTCTATCCTCTATCCTATCCTATCCTCTATCCTAACCTATCCTGTATCCTATCCTACTCTCTATCCTATTATATCCTATCCTGTACCGCCTCCTATCCTGTATCCGATCCAATCCCCTATCGTCTACCGTATCATATTCTCTATCCTATCCTCTATCCTATCCAATCCTCTGTCCTATCCTATCCTCTATAATATCGTATCCTCTATCATATCCTTTCTTCTTTCCTATAATATCATCTATCCAATCCTATCCTCTATCCTATCCTATCCTCTATCCTATCCTATCCTCTATCCTATCCTATCCTCTATCCTATCATATCCTCTATCTTATCCTATCCTCTATCCTATCCAATCCTCTATCCTATCCTCTATCCTATCCTATCCTCTATCCTATCCTATCCTCTATCCTATCCTATCCTCTATTCTATCCTATCGTATCCTCTATCGTATCCTATCCTATATCCTATCCTATCGTATCCTCTATCGTATCCTGTCCTCTATCCTATCCTATTCTCCATCCTATCATATCCTATCCTCTACCGCCTCCTATCCTGTATCCGATCCAATCCCCTATCGTCTACCGTATGATATTCTCTATCCTATCCTATCCTCTATCCCATCCTATCCTCTATCCTATCCTATCCTCTATCCTATCCTATCCTCTACCCTATCCTATCCTCTATCCTATCCTATCCTCTATCCTCTAACCTATCCTATCCTCTATCCTATCCTATCGTATCCTCTATCGTATCCTATCCTCTATCCCATCCTATCCTCTATCCTATCCAATCCCCTATCCTATCCTCTATCCTATCCTATCCTCTATCTTATCCTATCCTCTATCCTATCCTATCCTCTATCCTATCCTATCCTCTACCCTATCCTATCCTCTATCCTATTCTATCCTCTATCCTATCCTATCCTCTATCTTATCCTATCCTCTATCCTATCCTATAATCTATCCTATCCTATCATCTATCCTATCCTATCCTCTATCCTATCCTATCCTCTATCCCATCCTATCCTCTATCCTATCCTATCCTCTATCCTATCCTATGCTCTATCCTATCATATCCTCTATCTTATCCTATCCTCTATCCTATCCTATCCTATATCCTATCCTATCCTCTATGCTATCCTATCCTCTATCATATCCTATCCTCTATCTTATCCTATCCTCTATCCTATCCAATCCTCTATCCTATCCTATCCTCTATCCTATCCTATCGTATCCTCTATCGTATCCTATCCTCTATCCTATCCTATCCTCTATCCCATCCTATCCTCTATACTATCCTATCCTCTATCCTCTCCTATCCTGTATCCGATCCAATCCCCTATCCTCTATCCTATCCTATTCTCTATCCTATCCTCATTCCTATCGTATCCTCTATCCTATCCTATCCTCTATCCTATCCTATCCTCTGTCCTGTCCTATCCTCTATCCTATCCTATTCTCTATCCTATCCTATCGTATCCTCTATCCTATCCTATCCTCTATCCTATCCTATTCTCTATCCTATCCTATCGTATCCTCTATCGTATCCTATCCTCTATCCTATCCTATCCTCTATCCTATCCTATCGTATCCTCTATCGTATCCTATCCTCTATCCTATCCTATCCTCTATCCTATCCTATCCTCTATACTATCCTATCCTCTATCGTCTCCTATCCTGTATCCGATCCAATCCCCTATCCTCTATCCTATCCTATTCTCTATCCTATCCTATTCTCTATCCTATCCTCATTCCTATCGTATCCTCTATCCTATCCTATCCTCTATCCTATCCTATCCTATGCTCTATCCTATCCAATCCCCTATCCTATCCTGAATCCTATCCTATCCTGAATCCTATCCTATCCCCTATCCTATCCTATCCTCTATCCTATACTATCCTCTATCCTATCCTATCCTCTATCCTATCCTATCCTCTATCCTATCCTATCCTCTATCCTATCCTATCCTCTATCCTATCCTATCCTCTATCCTATCCTATCCTCTATCCCATCCTATCCTCTATCCTATCCTATCCTCTATCCTATCCTATCCTCTATCCTATCCTATCCTCTATCCTATCCTATCCTCTATCCTATCCTATCCTCTATCCTATCCTATCCTCTATCCTATCCTATCCTCTATCCTATCCAATCCCCTATCCTATCCTCTATCCTATCCTATCCTCTATCCTCTCCTATCATCTATCCTATCGAATCCCCTATCCTATCCTCTATCCTATCCTATCCTCTACCGTATCCTATTCTCTATCCTATCCTATATCCTTTTCTATCCTCCATCGTATCCTATCCTCTATAATATCGTATACTCTAACCTATCCTATCCTCTATCCTCTCCTATCCACTATCCTATCGAATCCCCTATCCTATCCTCTATCCTATCCTATCCTCTACCCTATCCTATTCTCTATCCTATCCTATATCCTATCCTATCCTCCATCCTATCCTATCCTCTGTCCTATCCAATCCCCTATCCTATCCTCTATCCTATCCTATCCTCTATCGTATGCAATCCTCTATCAAATCCAATCCAATATCCTATCCTATATTCTATCCTATACTCTATCCTATCCTATCCTCTATCCTATCCTATCCTCTATCCTATAATATCATCTATCCTATCCAATTCTCAACCCTATCCTATCCTCAATCCTATCCTATACTCTATCTTACCCTATCCGCAATACTATCCTATCCTCTATCCCATCCAATCCTCTATTCAATCCCCTATCCTATCCTCTATCCTATCCTATCCTCTATAATATCGTATCCTCTATCCGATCCTATCCTCTATCCTATCCTATCCTCTATCCTATCCTATCCTCTATCCTATCCTATCCTCTATCCTATCGTGTCCTCTATCCTATCCTATCCTCTATCCTATCCTATCCTCTATCCTATCCTATGCTCTATCCTACCCTATCCTCTATCGTATCCAATTCCCTATCCTATACTTTATCCTATCCTCTATCCTATCCTCTATCCTATCCTATCGTCTATCCTATCCAATCCCCTATCCTATCCTCTATCCTATCCTTTTCTCTATCCTATCCTCTATCCTATCCTATCCCCCATCCTATCCAATCCTCTATCCTATCGAATCCCCTATCCTATCATCTATCCTATCCTCTATTATATCCTCTATCCTATCCTATATCCTATCCTATCCTCTATCCTATCCTATCCTCTATCCTATCCTATCCTCTATCCTATCCTATCCTCTATCCTATCCTATCCTCTATCCTATCCTATCCTCTATCCTATCCTATCCTCTATCCTATCCTATCCTCTATCCTATCCTATCCTCTATCCTATCCTATCCTCTATCCTATCCTATCCTCTATCCTATCCTATCCTCTATCCTATCCTATCCTCTATCCTATCCTATCCTCTATCCTATCCTATCCTCTATCCTATCCTATCCTCTATCCTATCCTATCCTCTATCCTATCCTATCCTCTATCCTATCCTATCCTCTATCCTATCCTATCCTGTATCCTATCCTATCCTCTATCCTAACCTATCCTCTATCCTATCCTATCCTCTATCCTATCCTATCCTCTATCCTATCCTATCCTCTATCCTATCCTATCCTCTATCCTATCCTATCCTCTATCCTATCCTATGCTCTATCCTACCCTATCCTCTATCCTATCCAATTCCCTATCCTATACTTTATCCTATCCTCTATCCTATCCTCTATCCTATCCTCTATCCTATCCTATCCTCTATCCTATCCTATCCTCTATCCTATATTATCCTCTATCCTATCCTATCCTCTATCCTATCCTATCCTCTATCCTATCCTATCCTCTATCCTATCCTATCCTCTATCCTATTATATCCTCTATCCTATCCTATGCTGTATCCTATCCAATCCCCTATCCTATCCTCAATCCTATCCTCTATCCTATCCCATCCTCTATCATATCCTATCCACTTTCCTATCCTATCCTCTATCCTATTCTATCCTCTATCCTATACTATCCTCTATCCTATCGTATGCTCTATCCTATCCTATGGTCTATCCTATCCTATCCTCTATCCTATATTCTATCCTATCCTCTATCCTATCCTATATTCTATCCTATCCTCTATCCTATCCTATCCTCAATCCTATCCTATCCTCTATCCTATCCCATCCCCTATCCTATCCTCTATCCTATCCTATCCTCTGTCCTATCCTTTCCTCTATCCTATCCTATCCTCTATCATATCCTATCCTATCCTCTATCCTATCCTATCCTCTATCCTATCCTATCCTATCCTCTATCCTATCCTATCCTCTATCCAATCCTATCCTCTATAATACCCTATCCTCTATCCTATCCTATCCTCTATCCTATCCTATCCTCTAACCTATCCTATCCTCTATCCTATCCTATAGTCTATCCTATCCTACCCTCTATCCTATCCTATGCTGTATCCTATCAAATCCCCTATCCTATCCTCAATCCTATCCTATCCTCTATCCTATCCCATCACCTATCCTATCCTCTATCCTATCCTATCGCCTATCCTATAATATCCTCTATCCTATCCTATCCTCTATCCTATCCAATCCCCTATCCTATCCTCAATCTTATCCTATCCTCTCTCCTATAATATCCTCTATCCTATCCAATCCTCTATCCTATCCTATCCTCTATCCTATCCTATCCTCTATCCTATCGTATCCTCTATCTTATCCCATGCTCTATCCTATCGTATCGTCTATCCTATAATATCCTCTATCCTATCCTCTATAATATCGCATCCTCTATCCTATCCAATCCCCTATCCTATCTTCTATCCTATCCTATCCTCTATCCTATCCTATCCTCTATCCTATCCTCTATCCTATCCTATCCTCTATCCTATCCTATCCTCTATCCTATCCTATCCTCTATCCTATCCTATCCTCTATCCTATCCTATCCTGTATCTTATCCAATCCTATATACTATACTCTATCGTATTCTATCCTCTATCCTCTCCTATCCTCTATCCTATCCTATCCTCTATAATATCGTATCCTCTATCCTATCCTTTCCTCTATCCTCTCCATTTACCTATCCTATCCTCTATCCTATCCTTTCCTCTATTCTATCCTATCCTCCATCCTATCCTATCCACTTTCCTATCCTATCCTCTATCCTATTCTATCATCTATCCTATCCTATCCTCTATCCTATCCTATGCTCTATCCTATCCTATGCTCTATCCTATCCAATCCCCTATCCTATCCTGAATCCTATCCTATCCTCTATCCTATCCTATCCTCTAACCTATACTATCCTCTATCCTATCCTATCCTCTATCCTATCCTATCCTCTATCCTATCCTATCCTCTATCCTATCCTATCCTCTATCCTATACTATCCTCTATCCTATCCTATCCTCTATCCTATCCTATCCTCTATCCTATCCTATCCTATTCTCTCCTATCCTATCCTCTATCCTATCCTATCCTCTATCCTATCCTATCCAATCCCCTATCCTATCCTGAATCCTATCCTATCCTCTATCCTATCCTATCCTCTATCCTATACTATCCTCTATCCTATCCTATCCTCTATCCTATCCTATCCTCTATCCTATCCTATCCTCTATCCTATACTATCCTCTATCCTATCCTATCCTCTATCCTATTATATCCTCTATCCTATCCTATGCTGTATCCTATCCAATCCCCTATCCTATCCTCAATCCTATCCTCTATCCTATCCCATCCTCTATCATATCCTATCCACTTTCCTATCCTATCCTCTATCCTATTCTATCCTCTATCCTTTACTATCCTCTATCCTATCGTATGCTCTATCCTATCCTATGGTCTATCCTATCCTATCCTCTATCCTATATTCTATCCTATCCTCTATCCTATCCTATATTCTATCCTATCCTCTATCCTATCCTATCCTCAATCCTATCCTATCCTCTATCCTATCCCATCCCCTATCCTATCCTCTATCCTATCCTATCCTCTGTCCTATCCTTTCCTCTATCCTATCCTATCCTCTATCCTATCCTATCCTATCCTCTATCCTATCCTATCCTCTATCCTATCCTATCCTATCCTCTATCCTATCCTATCCTCTATCCAATCCCATCCTCTATAATACCCTATCCTCTATCCTATCCTATCCTCTATCCTATCCTATCCTCTATCCTATCCTATAGTCTATCCTATCCTACCCTCTATCCTATCCTATGCTGTATCCTATCAAATCCCCTATCCTATCCTCAATCCTATCCTATCCTCTTTCCTATCCTATCCTCTATCCTATTCCATCCTCTATCATATCATCTATCCTATTCTATCCTCTATACTATCCTCTCCTCTATCCTCTCCATTTACCTATCCTATCCTATACTCTATTCTATCCTATCCTCTATCCTATCCTCTATCATATCCTCTATCCTATCCTCTATCCTATCCTATCCTCTATCATATCCTATCCTCTATCCTATCACATCCCCTATACTATCCTCTATCCTATCCTATTCTCTATCTTATCCTATCCTCTATCCTATCCCATCCTCTATCCTATCCTATCCTCTATCCTATCCTATACTCTATCCTAACCTCTATCCTATCCTCTATCCTATCCTCTATCCTATCCTATCCTCAATCCTATCCTATCCTCTATCCTATCCCATCACCTATCCTATCCTCTATCCTATCCTATCGCCTATCCTATAATATCCTCTATCCTATCCTATCCTCTATCCTATCCAATCCCCTATCCTATCCTCAATCTTATCCTATCCTCTCTCCTATAATATCCTCTATCCTATCCAATCCTCTATCCTATCCTATCCTCTATCCTATCCTATCCTCTATCCTATCGTATCCTCTATCTTATCCCATGCTCTATCCTATCCTATCGTCTATCCTATAATATCCTCTATCCTATCCTCTATAATATCGCATCCTCTATCCTATCCAATCCCCTATCCTATCTTCTATCCTATCCTATCCTCTATCCTATCCTATCCTCTATCCTATCCTCTATCCTATCCTATCATCTATCCTATCCTATCCTCTATCCTATCCTATCCTCTATCCTATCCTATCCTCTATCCTATCCTATCCTCTATCCTATCCTATAATCTATGCTATCCAATCACCTATCCTATCCTCTATCCTATCCTATCCTCTATCCTATCCTATAGTCTATCCTATCCTACCCTCTATCCTATCCTATGCTGTATCCTATCAAATCCCCTATCCTATCCTCAATCCTATCCTATCCTCTTTCCTATCCTATCCTCTATCCTATTCCATCCTCTATCATATCATCTATCCTATTCTATCCTCTATACTATCCTCTCCTCTATCCTCTCCATTTACCTATCCTATCCTATACTCTATTCTATCCTATCCTCTATCCTATCCTCTATCATATCCTCTATCCTATACTCTATCCTATCCTATCCTCTATCATATCCTATCCTCTATCCTATCCCATCCCCTATACTATCGTCTAACCTATCCTATTCTCTATCCTATCCTTTCCTCTTTCCTATCCCATCCTCTATCCTATTCCATCCTCTATCATATCATCTATCCTATTCTATCCTCTATACTATCCTCTCCTCTATCCTCTCCATTTACCTATCCTATCCTATACTCTATCCTATCCTCTATCCTATCCTCTATCCTATCCTCTATCCTATCCTATCCTCAATCCTATCCTATCCTCTATCCTATCCCATCACCTATCCTATCCTCTATCCTATCCTATCGCCTATCCTATAATATCCTCTATCCTATCCTATCCTCTTTCCTATCCAATCCCCTATCCTATCCTCACTCTTATCCTATCCTCTCTCCTATAATATCCTCTATCCTATCCAATCCTCTATCCTATCCTATCCTCTAACCTATCCTATCCTCTATCCTATCGTATCCTCTATCTTATCCCATGCTCTATCCTATCCTATCGTCTATCCTATAATATCCTCTATCCTATCCTCTATAATATCGCATCCTCTATCCGATCCAATCCCCTATCATATCTTCTATCCTATCCTATCCTCTATCCTATCCTATCCTCTATCCTATCCTATCATCTATCCTATCCTCTCCTCAATAATATCGTATCCTCTATCCTACCGTATCCTCTATCCTATCCTATCCTCTATCCTATCCTATCCTCTATCGTCTCCAATCCTCTATCCTATCCAATCCCCTATCCTATCCTCTATCCTCTCCTATCCTCTATCCTATCCTATCCTATCCTGTATCCTATCCAATCCTATATCCTATACTCTATCGTATTCTATTCTCTATCCTCTCCTATCCTCTATCCTATCCTCTATAATATCGTATCCTCTATCCTATCCTATCCTCTATCCTATCCTATCCTCTATCGTCTCCAATCTTTTATCCTATCTAATCCCCTATCCTATCCTCTATCCTATCCTATCCTCTATCCAATCCTATCCTCTATCCTATCCTATCATCTATCCTATCCTATCCTCTATCCTATCCTATCCTCTATCCTATCCCATCCCCTATCCTATCCTCTATCCTATCCTATCCTCTATCCTATCCTTTCCTCTATCCTCTCCATTTACCTATCCTATCCTCTATCCTATCCTTTCCTCTATTCTAACCTATCCTCTATCCTATCCTATCCTCTATCCTATCCTATCCTCTATCCTATCCTATCCTCTTTCCTATCCAATCCCCTATCCTATCCTCACTCTTATCCTATCCTCTCTCCTATAATATCCTCTATCCTATCCAATCCTCTATCCTATCCTATCCTCTAACCTATCCTATCCTCTATCCTATCCTATCCTCTATCCTATCCTATCTTCAATCCTATCCTATCCTCTATCCTATCCTATCCTCTATCCTATCCTATCTTCAATCCTATCCTATCCTCTATCCTATCCTATCCTCTATCCTATCCTTTCCTCTATCCTATCCTATGCTCTATCCTATCCAATCCCCTATCCTATCCTCAATCCTATCCTATCCTCTATTCTATCCTATCCTCTATCCTATCCTATCCTCTATCCTATCCTATCCTCTATCCTATCCCATCCCCTATCCTATCCTCTATCCTATCCTATCCTCTATCCTATCCTTTCCTCTATCCTCTCCATTTACCTATCCTATCCTCTATCCTATCCTTTCCTCTATTCTAACCTATCCTCTATCCTATCCTATCCTCTATCCTATTCTATCCTCTATCCTATCCTATCCTCTATCCTATCCTATGCTCTATCCTATCCTATGCTCTATCCTATCCAATCCCCTATCCTATCCTGAATCCTATCCTATCCTGAATCCTATCCTATCCCCTATCCTATCCTATCCTCCATCCTATACTATCCTCTATCCTATCCTATCCTCTATCCTATCCTATCTTCAATCCTATCCTATCCTCTATCCTATCCTATCCTCTATCCTATACTATCCTCTATCCTATCCTATCCTCTATCCTATCCTATCCTCTATCCTATCCTATCCTCTATCCTATCCTATCCTCTATCCTATCCTATCCTCTATCCTATCCTATCCTCTATCCTATCCTATCCTCTATCCTATCCTATCCTCTATCCTATCCTATCCTCTATCCTATTATATCCACTTTCCTATCCTATCCTCTATCCTATACTACCCTCTATCCTATCCTATCCTCTATCCTATCCTATCCTCTATCCTATCCTATCCTCTATCCTATCCTATCCTCTATCCTATCCTATCCTCTATCCTATCCTATCCTCTATCCTATCCTATCCTCTATCCTATCCTATCCTCTATCCTATTATATCCTCTATCCTATCCTATGCTGTATCCTATCCAATCCCCTATCCTATCCTCAATCCTATCCTATCCTCTATCCTATCCTATCCTCTATCCTATCCTATCCTCTATCCTATCCTATCCTATCCTCTATCCTATCCTATCCTCTATCCTATCCTATCCTATCTTCTATCCTATCCTATCCTCTATCCTATCACATCCTCTATCCTATCCTATCCTCAATCCTATCCTATCCTCTTTCCTATCCCATCCCCTATCCTATCCTCTATCCTATCCTTTCCTCTATCCTATCGTATCCTCTATCCTATAATATCCTCAATCCTATCCTATCCTCTATCCTATCGTATCCTCTATCCTGTCCCATCCTCTATCCTATCCTATCCTATCCTCTATCCTATCCTATCCTCTATCCTATCCTATCCTCTATCCTATCCCATCCTCTATCATATCCTATCCACTTTCCTATCCTATCCTGTATCCTATTCTATCCTCTACCCTATCCTATCCTCTATCCTATCCTATCCTCTATCCTATCCCATCACCTATCCTATCCTCTATCCTATCCTATCGCTAATCCTATAATATCCTCTATCCTATCCTATCCTCTATCCTATCCAATCCCCTACCCTATCCTCAATCTTATCCTATCCTCTCTCCTATAATATCCTCTATCCTACCCAATCCTCTATCCTATCCTATCATCTATCCTATCCTATCCTCTATCCTATCGTATCCTCTATCTTATCCCATGCTCTATCCTATCCTATCGTCTATCCTATAATATCCTCTATCCTATCCTCTATAATATCGCATCCTCTATCCTATCCAATCCCCTATCCTATCCTCAATCCTATCCTATCCTCTATTCTATCCTATCCTCTATCCTATCCTATCCTCTATCCTATCCTATCCTCTATCCTATCCCATCCCCTATCCTATCCTCTATCCTATCCTATCCTCTATCCTATCCTTTCCTCTATCCTCTCCATTTACCTATCCTATCCTCTATCCTATCCTTTCCTCTATTCTAACCTATCCTCTATCCTATCCTATCCTCTATCCTATTCTATCCTCTATCCTATCCTATCCTCTATCCTATCCTATGCTCTATCCTATCCTATGCTCTATCCTATCCAATCCCCTATCCTATCCTGAATCCTATCCTATCCTGAATCCTATCCTATCCCCTATCCTATCCTATCCTCCATCCTATACTATCCTCTATCCTATCCTATCCTCTATCCTATCCTATCTTCAATCCTATCCTATCCTCTATCCTATCCTATCCTCTATCCTATACTATCCTCTATCCTATCCTATCCTCTATCCTATCCTATCCTCTATCCTATCCTATCCTCTATCCTATCCTATCCTCTATCCTATCCTATCCTCTATCCTATCCTATCCTCTATCCTATCCTATCCTCTATCCTATCCTATCCTCTATCCTATTATATCCACTTTCCTATCCTATCCTCTATCCTATACTATCCTCTATCCTATCCTATCCTCTATCCTATCCTATCATCTATCCTATCCTATCCTCTATCCTATCCTATCCTCTATCCTATCCTATCCTCTATCCTATCCTATCCTCTATCCTATCCTATCCTCTATCCTATTATATCCTCTATCCTATCCTATGCTGTATCCTATCCAATCCCCTATCCTATCCTCAATCCTATCCTATCCTCTATCCTATCCTATCCTCTATCCTATCCTATCCTCTATCCTATCCTATCCTCTATCCTATCCTATCCTATCTTCTATCCTATCCTATCCTCTATCCTATCACATCCTCTATCCTATCCTATCCTCAATCCTATCCTATCCTCTTTCCTATCCCATCCCCTATCCTATCCTCTATCCTATCCTTTCCTCTATCCTATCGTATCCTCTATCCTATAATATCCTCAATCCTATCCTATCCTCTATCCTATCGTATCCTCTATCCTGTCCCATCCTCTATCCTATCCTATCCTATCCTCTATCCTATCCTATCCTCTATCCTATCCTATCCTCTATCCTATCCCATCCTCTATCATATCCTATCCACTTTCCTATCCTATCCTGTATCCTATTCTATCCTCTACCCTATCCTATCCTCTATCCTATCCTATCCTCTATCCTATCCCATCACCTATCCTATCCTCTATCCTATCCTATCGCTAATCCTATAATATCCTCTATCCTATCCTATCCTCTATCCTATCCAATCCCCTACCCTATCCTCAATCTTATCCTATCCTCTCTCCTATAATATCCTCTATCCTACCCAATCCTCTATCCTATCCTATCATCTATCCTATCCTATCCTCTATCTTATCCCATGCTCTATCCTATCCTATCGTCTATGCTATAATATCCTCTATCCTATCCTCTATAATATCGCATCCTCTATCCTATCCAATCCCCTATCCTATCTTCTATCCTATCCTATCCTCTATCCTATCCCATCCCCTATCCTATCCTCTATCCTATCCTATCCTCTATCCTATCCTATCCTCTATCCTATCCTATCCTCTATCCTATTATATCCTCTATCCTATCATATGCTGTATCCTATCCAATCCCCTATCCTATCCTCAATCCTATCCTATCCTCTATTCTATTCTATCCTCTATCCTATCCTATCCTCTATCCTATCCTATCCTCTATCCTATCCCATCCCCTATCCTATCCTCTATCCTATCCTATCCTCTATCCTATCCTATCCTCTATCCTATTATATCCTCTATCCTATCATATGCTGTATCCTATCCAATCCCCTATCCTATCCTCAATCCTATCCTATCCTCTATCCTATCCTATCCTCTATCCTATCCTATCCTCTATCCTATCCTATCCTCTATCCTATCCTATCCTCTATCCTATCCCATCACCTATCCTATCCTCTATCCTATCCTATCGCTAATCCTATAATATCCTCTATCCTATCCTATCCTCTATCCTATCCAATCCCCTACCCTATCCTCAATCTTATCCTATCCTCTCTCCTATAATATCCTCTATCCTACCCAATCCTCTATCCTATCCTATCATCTATCCTATCCTATCCTCTATCTTATCCCATGCTCTATCCTATCCTATCGTCTATCCTATAATATCCTCTATCCTATCCTCTATAATATCGCATCCTCTATCCTATCCAATCCCCTATCCTATCTTCTATCCTATCCTATCCTCTATCCTATCCCATCCCCTATCCTATCCTCTATCCTATCCTATCCTCTATCCTATCCTATCCTCTATCCTATTATATCCTCTATCCTATCATATGCTGTATCCTATCCAATCCCCTATCCTATCCTCAATCCTATCCTATCCTCTATTCTATTCTATCCTCTATCCTATCCTATCCTCTATCCTATCCTATCCTCTATCCTATCCCATCCCCTATCCTATCCTCTATCCTATCCTATCCTCTATCCTATCCTATCCTCTATCCTATTATATCCTCTATCCTATCATATGCTGTATCCTATCCAATCCCCTATCCTATCCTCAATCCTATCCTATCCTCTATCCTATCCTATCCTCTATCCTATCCTATCCTCTATCCTATCCTATCCTCTATCCTATCCTATCCTCTATCCTATCCTATCTTCAATCCTATCCTATCCTCTATCCTATCACATCCTCTATCCTATCCTATCCTCAATCCTATCCTATCCCATCCCCTATCCTATCCTCTATCCTATCCTATCCTCTATCCTATCCTATCCTCTATCCTATCCTATCCTCTATCCTATCCTATCCTCTATCCTATCGAATCCACTATCCTATCCTATCCTCTATCCTATCCAATCCTCTATCCTATCCTATCCTCTATCCTATCGTATCCTCTATCCTGTCCCATCCTCTATCCTATCCTATCCTATCCTCTATCCTATCCTATCCTCTATCCTATTATATCCACTTTCCTATCCTATCCTCTATCCTATTCTATCCTCTATCCTATCCTACCCTATATCCTATCCTATCGTATCCTCTATCCTATCCTACCCTCTATCCTATCCTATCGTATCCTCTATCGTATCCTATCCTCATTCCTATCGTATCCTGTATCCTATCCTATCCTCTATCCTATCCTATCCTCTATCCTATCCTATCCTATCCTCTATCCTAACCTATCCTCTATCCTATCCTATTCTCCATCCTATCATATCCTATCCTCTACCGCCTCCTATCCTGTATCCGATCCAATCCCCTATCGTCTACCGTATGATATTCTCTATCCTATCCAATCCTCTATCGTATCCGATCCACTATCATATCCTATCCTCTATCCTATCCTATCATCTATCCTATCCTATCCTCTATCCTATCCTATCCTCTATCCCATCCTATCCTCTATCCTATCCTATCCTCTATCCTATCCTATCCTCTATCCTCTATCCTATCCTATCCTCTATCCTATCCTATCGTATCCTCTATCGTATCCTATCCTCTATCCCATCCTATCCCCTATCCTATCCTCAATCCTATCCTATCCTCTATCCTATCCTATCCTCTATCCTATCCTATCCTCTATCCTATCCTATCCTCTATCCTATCCTATCTTCAATCCTATCCTATCCTCTATCCTATCACATCCTCTATCCTATCCTATCCTCAATCCTATCCTATCCCATCCCCTATCCTATCCTCTATCCTATCCTATCCTCTATCCTATCCTATCCTCTATCCTATCCTATCCTCTATCCTATCCTATCCACTATCCTATCCTATCCTCTATCCTATCCAATCCTCTATCCTATCCTATCCTCTATCCTATCGTATCCTCTATCCTGTCCCATCCTCTATCCTATCTTATCCTATCCTCTATCCTATCCTATCCTCTATCCTATTATATCCACTTTCCTATCCTATCCTCTATCCTATTCTATCCTCTATCCTATCCTACCCTATATCCTATCCTATCGTATCCTCTATCCTATCCTACCCTCTATCCTATCCTATCCTATCCTCTATCGTATCCTATCCTCATTCCTATCGTATCCTGTATCCTATCCTATCCTCTATCCTATCCTATCCTCTATCCTATCCTATCCTATCCTCTATCCTAACCTATCCTCTATCCTATCCTATTCTCCATCCTATCATATCCTATCCTCTACCGCCTCCTATCCTGTATCCGATCCAATCCCCTATCGTCTACCGTATGATATTCTCTATCCTATCCAATCCTCTATCGTATCCGATCCACTATCATATCCTATCCTCTATCCTATCCTATCATCTATCCTATCCTATCCTCTATCCTATCCTATCCTCTATCCCATCCTATCCTCTGTCCTATCCTATCCTCTATCCTATCCTATCCTCTATCCTCTATCCTATCCTATCCTCTATCCTATCCTATCGTATCCTCTATCGTATCCTATCCTCTATCCCATCCTATCCCCTATCCTATCCTCAATCCTATCCTATCCTCTATCCTATCCTATCCTCTATCCTATCCCATCCCCTATCCTATCCTCTATCCTATCCTATCCTCTATCCTATCCTTTCCTCTATCCTCTCCATTTACCTATCCTATCCTCTATCCTATCCTATCCTCTATCCTATCCTATCTTCAATCCTATCCTATCCTCTATCCTATCCTATCCTCTATCCTATCCTATCTTCAATCCTATCCTATCCTCTATCCTATCCTATCCTCTATCCTATCCTTTCCTCTATCCTATCCTATGCTCTATCCTATCCAATCCCCTATCCTATCCTCAATCCTATCCTATCCTCTATTCTATCCTATCCTCTATCCTATCCTATCCTCTATCCTATCCTATCCTCTATCCTATCCCATCCCCTATCCTATCCTATCCTCTATCCTATCCTCTATCCTATCCTTTCCTCTATCCTCTCCATTTACCTATCCTATCCTCTATCCTATCCTATCCTCTATCCTATCCTATCTTCAATCCTATCCTATCCTCTATCCTATCCTATCCTCTATCCTATCCTATCTTCAATCCTATCCTATCCTCTATCCTATCCTATCCTCTATCCTATCCTTTCCTCTATCCTATCCTATGCTCTATCCTATCCAATCCCCTATCCTATCCTCAATCCTATCCTATCCTCTATTCTATCCTATCCTCTATCCTATCCTATCCTCTATCCTATCCTATCCTCTATCCTATCCCATCCCCTATCCTATCCTCTATCCTATCCTATCCTCTATCCTATCCTTTCCTCTATCCTCTCCATTTACCTATCCTATCCTCTATCCTATCCTTTCCTCTATTCTAACCTATCCTCTATCCTATCCTATCCTCTATCCTATTCTATCCTCTATCCTATCCTATCCTCTATCCTATCCTATGCTCTATCCTATCCTATGCTCTATCCTATCCAATCCCCTATCCTATCCTGAATCCTATCCTATCCTGAATCCTATCCTATCCCCTATCCTATCCTATCCTCCATCCTATACTATCCTCTATCCTATCCTATCCTCTATCCTATCCTATCTTCAATCCTATCCTATCCTCTATCCTATCCTATCCTCTATCCTATACTATCCTCTATCCTATCCTATCCTCTATCCTATCCTATCCTCTATCCTATCCTATCCTCTATCCTATCCTATCCTCTATCCTATCCTATCCTCTATCCTATCCTATCCTCTATCCTATCCTATCCTCTATCCTATTATATCCACTTTCCTATCCTATCCTCTATCCTATACTATCCTCTATCCTATCCTATCCTCTATCCTATCCTATCCTCTATCCTATCCTATCCTCTATCCTATCCTATCCTCTATCCTATCCTATCCTCTATCCTATCCTATCCTCTATCCTATTATATCCTCTATCCTATCCTATGCTGTATCCTATCCAATCCCCTATCCTATCCTCAATCCTATCCTATCCTCTATCCTATCCTATCCTCTATCCTATCCTATCCTCTATCCTATCCTATCCTCTATCCTATCCTATCCTCTATCCTATCCTATCCTATCTTCTATCCTATCCTATCCTCTATCCTATCACATCCTCTATCCTATCCTATCCTCAATCCTATCCTATCCTCTTTCCTATCCCATCCCCTATCCTATCCTCTATCCTATCCTTTCCTCTATCCTATCGTATCCTCTATCCTATAATATCCTCAATCCTATCCTATCCTCTATCCTATCGTATCCTCTATCCTGTCCCATCCTCTATCCTATCCTATCCTATCCTCTATCCTATCCCATCCTCTATCATATCCTATCCACTTTCCTATCCTATCCTGTATCCTATTCTATCCTCTATCCTATCGTATCCTCTATCTTATCCCATGCTCTATCCTATCCTATCGTCTATCCTATAATATCCTCTATCCTATCCTCTATAATATCGCATCCTCTATCCTATCCAATCCCCTATCCTATCTTCTATCCTATCCTATCCTCTATCCTATCCTATTCTCTATCCTATCCTATATGCTTTCCTATCCTCCATCGTATCCTATCCTCTATCCTATCCTATCCTCTATCCTATCCTTTCCTCTATCCTCTCCATTTACCTATCCTATCCTCTATCCTATCCTTTCCTCTATCCTATCCTATGCTCTATCCTATCCAATCCCCTATCCTATCCTCAATCCTATCCTATCCTCTATCCTATTATATCCTCTATCCTATCATATGCTGTATCCTATCCAATCCCCTATCCTATCCTCAATCCTATCCTATCCTCTATCCTATCCTATCCTCTATCCTATCCTATCCTCTATCCTATCCTATCCTCTATCCTATCCTATCCTCTATCCTATCCTATCTTCAATCCTATCCTATCCTCTATCCTATCACATCCTCTATCCTATCCTATCCTCAATCCTATCCTATCCCATCCCCTATCCTATCCTCTATCCTATCCTATCCTCTATCCTATCCTATCCTCTATCCTATCCTATCCTCTATCCTATCCTATCCACTATCCTATCCTATCCTCTATCCTATCCAATCCTCTATCCTATCCTATCCTCTATCCTATCGTATCCTCTATCCTGTCCCATCCTCTATCCTATCCTATCCTATCCTCTATCCTATCCTATCCTCTATCCTATTATATCCACTTTCCTATCCTATCCTCTATCCTATTCTATCCTCTATCCTATCCTACCCTCTATCCTATCCTATCGTATCCTCTATCCTATCCTACCCTCTATCCTATCCTATCGTATCCTCTATCGTATCCTATCCTCATTCCTATCGTATCCTGTATCCTATCCTATCCTCTATCCTATCCTATCCTCTATCCTATCCTATCCTATCCTCTATCCTAACCTATCCTCTATCCTATCCTATTCTCCATCCTATCATATCCTATCCTCTACCGCCTCCTATCCTGTATCCGATCCAATCCCCTATCGTCTACCGTATGATATTCTATATCCTATCCAATCCTCTATCGTATCCGATCCACTATCATATCCTATCCTCTATCCTATCCTATCATCTATCCTATCCTATCCTCTATCCTATCCTATCCTCTATCCCATCCTATCCTCTATCCTATCCTATCCTCTATCCTCTATCCTATCCTATCCTCTATCCTATCCTATCGTATCCTCTATCGTATCCTATCCTCTATCCCATCCTATCCCCTATCCTATCCTCAATCCTATCCTATCCTCTATCCTATCCTATCCTCTATCCTATCCTATCCTCTATCCTATCCTATCCTCTATCCTATCCTATCCTCTATCGTATCCTATCCTCTATCCTATCCTATCCTCTATCCTATCCTATCCTCTATCCTATCCTATCCTCTATCCTATTATATCCTCTATCCTATCCTATGCTGTATCCTATCCAATCCCCTATCCTATCCTCAATCCTATCCTATCCTCTATCCTATCCTATCCTCTATCCTATCCTATCCTCTATCCTATCCTATCCTCTATCCTATCCTATCCTCTATCCTATCCTATCTTCTATCCTATCCTATCCTCTATCCTATCACATCCTCTATCCTATCCTATCCTCAATCCTATCCTATCCTCTTTCCTATCCCATCCCCTATCCTATCCTCTATCCTATCCTTTCCTCTATCCTATCGTATCCTCTATCCTATAATATCCTCAATCCTATCCTATCCTCTATCCTATCGTATCCTCTATCCTGTCCCATCCTCTATCCTATCCTATCCTATCCTCTATCCTATCCTATCCTCTATCCTATTATATCCACTTTCCTATCCTATCCTCTATCCTATTCTATCCTCAATCCTATCCTATCCTCTATCCTATCCCATCCCCTATCCTATCCTCTATCCTCTCCTATCCTCTATCCTATCCTTTCCTCTATCCTCTCCATTTACCTATCCTATCCTCTATCCTATCCTTTCCTCTATTCTATCCTATCCTCTATCCTATCCTATCCACTTTCCTATCCTATCCTCTATCCTATTCTATCCTCTATCCTATCCTATCCTCTATCCTATCCTATGCTCTATCCTATCCTATGCTCTATCCTATCCAATCCCCTATCCTATCCTCTATCCTATCCTATCCTCTATCCTATCCTATCCTCTATCCTATCCTATCCTCTATCCTATCCTATCCTCTATCCTATCCTATCTTCAATCCTATCCTATCCTCTATCCTATCCTATCCTCTATCCTATCCTTTCCTCTATCCTCTCCATTTACCTATCCTATCCTCTATCCTATCCTTTCCTCTATTCTATCCTATCCTCTATCCTATCCTATCCACTTTCCTATCCTATCCTCTATCCTATTCTATCCTCTATCCTATCCTATCCTCTATCCTATCCTATGCTCTATCCTATCCTATGCTCTATCCTATCCAATCCCCTATCCTATCCTGAATCCTATCCTATCCTGAATCCTATCCTATCCCCTATCCTATCCTATCCTCTATCCTATACTATCCTCTATCCTATCCTATCCTCTATCCTATCCTATCCTCTATCCTATCCTATCCTCTATCCTATCCTAACCTCTATCCTATACTATCCTCTATCCTATCCTATCCTCTATCCTATCCTATCCTCTATCCTATCCTATCCTCTATCCTATTATATCCTCTATCCTATCCTATGCTGTATCCTATCCAATCCCCTATCCTATCCTCAATCCTATCCTATCCTCTATCCTATCCTATCCTCTATCCTATCCTATCCTCTATCCTATCCTATCCTCTATCCTATCCTATCTTCAATCCTATCCTATCCTCTATCCTATCACATCCTCTATCCTATCCTATCCTCAATCCTATCCCATCCTCTTTCCTATCCCATCCCCTATCCTATCCTCTATCCTGTCCTTTCCTCTATCCTATCGTATCCTCTATCCTATAATATCCTCAATCCAATCCTATCCTCTATCCTATCGTATCCTCTATCCTGTTCCATCCTCTATCCTATCCTATCCTATCCTCTATCCTATCCTATCCTCTATCCTATTATATCCACTTTCCTATCCTATCCTCTATCCTATTCTATCCTCTATCCTATCCTATCCTCTATCCTATCCTATGCTCTATCCTATCCAATCCCCTATCCTATCCTCTATCCTATCCTATCCTCTATCCTATCCTATGCTCTATCCTATCCAATCCCCTATCCTATCCTCAATCCTATCCTCTATCCTATCCCATCCTCTATCATATCCTATCCACTTTCCTATCCTATCCTGTATCCTATTCTATCCTCTATCCTATCCTATCCTCTATCCTATCCTATCCTCTATCCTATCCCATCACCTATCCTATCCTCTATCCTATCCTATCGCTAATCCTATAATATCCTCTATCCTATCCTATCCTCTATCCTATCCAATCCCCTACCCTATCCTCAATCTTATCCTATCCTCTCTCCTATAATATCCTCTATCCTACCCAATCCTCTATCCTATCCTATCATCTATCCTATCCTATCCTCTATCCTATCGTATCCTCTATCTTATCCCATGCTCTATCCTATCCTATCGTCTATCCTATAATATCCTCTATCCTATCCTCTATAATATCGCATCCTCTATCCTATCCAATCCCCTATCCTATCTTCTATCCTATCCTATCCTCTATCCTATCCTATTCTCTATCCTATCCTATATGCTTTCCTATCCTCCATCGTATCCTATCCTCTATCCTATCCTATCCTCTATCCTCTCCATTTACCTATCCTATCCTCTATCCTATCCTTTCCTCTATCCTATCCTATGCTCTATCCTATCCAATCCCCTATCCTATCCTCAATCCTATCCTATCCTCTATTCTATTCTATCCTCTATCCTATCCTATCCTCTATCCTATCCTATCCTCTATCCTATCCCATCCCCTATCCTATCCTCTATCCTATCCTATCCTCTATCCTATCCTATCCTCTATCCTATTATATCCTCTATCCTATCATATGCTGTATCCTATCCAATCCCCTATCCTATCCTCAATCCTATCCTATCCTCTATCCTATCCTATCCTCTATCCTATCCTATCCTCTATCCTATCCTATCCTCTATCCTATCCTATCCTCTATCCTATCCTATCTTCAATCCTATCCTATCCTCTATCCTATCACATCCTCTATCCTATCCTATCCTCAATCCTATCCTATCCCATCCCCTATCCTATCCTCTATCCTATCCTATCCTCTATCCTATCCTATCCTCTATCCTATCCTATCCTCTATCCTATCCTATCCACTATCCTATCCTATCCTCTATCCTATCCAATCCTCTATCCTATCCTATCCTCTATCCTATCGTATCCTCTATCCTGTCCCATCCCCTATCCTATCCTATCCTATCCTCTATCCTATCCTATCCTCTATCCTATTATATCCACTTTCCTATCCTATCCTCTATCCTATTCTATCCTCTATCCTATCCTACCCTCTATCCTATCCTATCGTATCCTCTATCCTATCCTACCCTCTATCCTATCCTATCGTATCCTCTATCGTATCCTATCCTCATTCCTATCGTATCCTGTATCCTATCCTATCCTCTATCCTATCCTATCCTCTATCCTATCCTATCCTATCCTCTACCCTAACCTACCCTCTATCCTATCCTATTCTCCATCCTATCATATCGTATCCTCTACCGCCTCCTATCCTGTATCCGATCCAATCCCCTATCGTCTACCGTATGATATTCTCTATCCTATCCAATCCTCTATCGTATCCGATCCACTATCATATCCTATCCTCTATCCTATCCTATCATCTATCCTATCCTATCCTCTATCCTATCCTATCCTCTATCCCATCCTATCCTCTATCCTATCCTATCCTCTATCCTACCCTATCCTCTATCCTCTATCCTATCCTATCCTCTATCCTATCCTATCGTATCCTCTATCGTATCCTATCCTCTATCCCATCCTATCCCCTATCCTATCCTCAATCCTATCCTATCCTCTATCCTATCCTATCCTCTATCCTATCCTATCCTCTATCCTATCCTATCCTCTATCCTATCCTATCCTCTATCCTATCCTATCTTCAATCCTATCCTATCCTCTATCCTATCCTATGCTCTATCCTATCATATCCTCTATCCTATCCTATCCTCTATCCTATCCTATCCTCTATCCTATCCTATCCTCGATCCTATCCTATCCTCTATCCTATCCTATCCTCTATCCTATCTTATCCTCTATCTTATCCTATCCTCTATCCTATCCTATCATCTATCCTATCGTATCTTCTATCCTATCCTATCCTCTATCATATCCTATCCTCTATCCTATCCTATCCTCTATCCTATCCTATCCTCTATCCTATCCTATCCTCTATCCTATCCTATCCTCTATCCTATCCTATCGTATCCTCTATCGTATCCTATCCTCTATCCTATCCTATCCTCTATCCTATCCTATCCTCTATACTATCCTATCCTCTATCCTCTCCTATCCTGTATCCGATCCAATCCCCTATCCTCTATCCTATCCTATTCTCTATCCTATCCTCATTCCTATCGTATCCTCTATCCTATCCTATCCTCTATCCTATCCTATCCTCTGTCCTGTCCTATCCTCTATCCTATCCTATTCTCTATCCTATCCTATCGTATCCTCTATCCTATCCTATCCTCTATCCTATCCTATTCTCTATCCTATCCTATCGTATCCTCTATCGTATCCTATCCTCTATCCTATCCTATCCTCTATCCTATCCTATCGTATCCTCTATCGTATCCTATCCTCTATCCTATCCTATCCTCTATCCTATCCTATCCTCTATACTATCCTATCCTCTATCGTCTCAAATCCTGTATCCGATCAAATCCCCTATCCTCTATCCTATCCTATTCTCTATCCTATCCTCATTCCTATCGTATCCTCTATCCTATCCTATCCTCTATCCTATCCTATCCTATCCTCTATCCTATCCTATCCTCTATCCTATCCAATCCTCTATAATATCCTATCCTCTATCGTCTCCTATCCTGTATCCGATCCAATCCCCTATCCTCTATCCTATCCTATTCTCTATCCTATCCTCATTCCTATCGTATCCTCTATCCTATCCTATCCTCTATCCTCTATCCTATCCTATCCTCTATCCTATCCTATCCTCTATCCTATTCAATCCCCTATCCTATCCTCTATCCTATCCTATCCTCTATCTTATCCTATCCTCTATCCTATCCTATCATCTATCCTATCCTATCCTCTATCCTATCCTATCCTCTACCCTATCCTATCCTCTATCCTATCCTCTCCTCTATCCTATCCTATCCTCTATCCTATCCAATCCTCTATACTATCCTCTATCCTATCCTATCCTCTATCTTATCCTATCCTCCATCCTATCCTATCATCTATCCTATCCTATCCTCTATCCTATCCTATCCTCTACCCTATCCTATCCTCTATCCTATCCTATCCTCTATCCTATCCTATCCTCTATCTTATCCTATCCTCTATCCTATCCTATCCTCTATCCTATCCTATCCTCTATCCTTTCCTATCCTATATCCTATCCTATCCTGTATCCTATCCTATCCTCTATCCTATCCAATCCCCTATCATATCCTCTATCCGATCCTATCCTCTATCCTATCCTATCCTCTACCCTATTCTATCCTCTATCCTATCCTATCCTCTATCCTAACCTATCCTGTATCCTATCCTACTCTCTATCCTATTATATCCTATCCTGTACCGCCTCCTATCCTGTATCCGATCCAATCCCCTATCGTCTACCGTATCATATTCTCTATCCTATCCTCTATCCTATCCAATCCTCTGTCCTATCCTATCCTCTATAATATCGTATCCTCTATCATATCCTTTCTTCTTTCCTATAATATCATCTATCCAATCCTATCCTCTATCCTATCCTATCCTCTATCCTATCCTATCCTCTATCCTATCCTATCCTCTATCCTATCCTATCCTCTATCTTATCCTATCCTCTATCGTATCCAACCCTCTATCCTATCCTCTATCCTATCCTATCCTCTATCCTATCCTATCCTCTATCCTATCCTATCCTCTATTCTATCCTATCGTATCCTCTATCATATCCTATCCTATATCCTATCCTATCGTATCCTCTATCGTATCCTGTCCTCTATCCAATCCTATCCTCTATCCTATCCAATCCCCTATCCTATCCTCTATCCTATCCTATCCTCTATCTTATCCTATCCTCCATCCTATCCTATCATCTATCCTATCCTATCCTCTATCCTATCCTATCCTCTATCCCATCCTATCCTCTATCCTATCCTATCCTCTATCCTATCCTATCCTCTATCCTATCCTATCCTCTATCCTATCCTATCCTCTATCCTCTATCCTCTATCCTATCCTATCCTCTATCCTATCCTATCGTATCCTCTATCGTATCCTATCCTCTATCCCATCCTATCCTCTATCCTATCCAATCCCCTATCCTATCCTCTATCCTATCCTATCCTCTATCTTATCCTATCCTCTATCCTATCCTATCCTCTATCCTATCCTATCCTCTACCTTATCCTATCCTCTATCCTATTCTATCCTCTATCCTATCCTATCCTCTATCTTATCCTATCCTCTATCCTATCCTATAATCTATCCTATCCTATCATCTATCCTATCCTATCCTCTATCCTATCCTATCCTCTATCCCATCCTATCCTCTATCCTATCCTATCCTCTATCCTATCCTATGCTCTATCCTATCATATCCTCTATCTTATCCTATCCTCTATCCTATCCTATCCTATATCCTATCCTATCCTCTATGCTATCCTATCCTCTATCATATCCTATCCTCTATCATATCCTATCCTCTATCCTATCCTATCCTCTATCCTATCTTATCCTCTATCTTATCCTATCCTCTATCCTATCCTATCATCTATCCTATCCTATCTTCTATCCTATCCTATCCTCTATCATATCCTATCCTCTATCCTATCCTATCCTCTATCCTATCCTATTATCTATCCTATCCTATCCTCTATCCTATCCTATCCTCTATCCTATCCTATCCTCTATCCTATCCTATCCTCTATCAAATCCTATCCTCTATCAAATCCTATCCTCTATCCTATCCTATCCTCTATCCTATCCTATCCTCTATCCTATCCTATCCTCTATCCTATCCTATCCTCTATCCTATCCTATCCTCTATCCTATCCTATCCTCTATCCTATCGTATCGTATCCTCTATCGTATCCTATTCTCTATCCTATCCTATCGTATCCTCTATCGTATCCTATCCTCTATCCTATCCTATCCTCTATCCTATCCTATCCTCTATACTATCCTATCCTCTATCCTCTCCTATCCTGTATCCGATCCAATCCCCTATCCTCTATCCTATCCTATTCTCTATCCTATCCTCATTCCTATCGTATCCTCTATCCTATCCTATCCTCTATCCTATCCTATCCTCTGTCCTGTCCTATCCTCTATCCTATTTTATGCTCTATCCTATCCTATCGTATCCTCTATCCTATCCTATCCTCTATCCTATCCTATCCTCTATCCTATCCTACCCTCTATCCTATCCTATCGTATCCTCTATCGTATCCTATCCTCTATCCTATCCTATCCTCTATCCTATCCTATCCTCTATACTATCCTATCCTCTATCCTATCCTATCCTCTATCCTATCCTATCCTCTATACTATCCTATCCTCTATCGTCTCCTATCCTGTATCCGATCCAATCCCCTATCCTCTATCCTATCCTATTCTCTATCCTATCCTCATTCCTATCGTATCCTCTATCCTATCCTATCCTCTATCCTATCCTATCCTCTATCCTATCCTATCCTATCCTCTATCCTATCCTATCCTCTATCCTATCCAATCCTCTATCCTATCCGATCCACTATCATATCCTATCCTCTATCCTATCCTAACCTCTATCCTATCCTATCCTCTATCCTATCCTATCCTCAATCCTATCCTATCCTCTATCCTATCCTATCCTCTATCCTATCCTCTATCCTCTATCCTATCCTATCCTCTATCCTATCCTATCCTCTATCCTATCCTATCGTATCCTCTATCGTATCCTATCCTCTATCCTATCCTATCCTCTATCCTATTCAATCCCCTATCCTATCCTCTATCCTATCCTATCCTCTATCTTATCCTATCCTCTATCCTATCCTATCATCTATCCTATCCTATCCTCTATCCTATCCTATCCTCTACCCTATCCTATCCTCTATTCTATCCTATCCTCTATCCTATCCTATCCTCTATCCTATCCAATCCCCTATCCTATCCTCTATCCTATCCTATCCTCTATCTTATCCTATCCTCCATCCTATCCTATCATCTATCCTATCCTATCCTCTATCCTATCCTATCCTCTACCCTATCCTATCCTCTATCCTATCCTATCCTCTATCCTATCCTATCCTCTATCTTATCCTATCCTCAATCCTATCCTATCCTCTATCCTATCCTATCCTATCCTCTATCCTATCCTATCCTATCCTCTATCCTATCCTATCCTCTATCCTATCCTATCCTCTATCATATCCTATCCTCTATCCTATCCTATCCTCTATCCTATCCTATCCTCTATAATATCGTATCCTCTATCATATCCTATCCTCTATCCTATCCTTTCGTATCCTCTATCGCATCCTATCCTCTATCCTATCCTATCCTCTATCCTATCCTATCCTCTATAATATCGTATCCTCTATCATATCCTATCCTCATTCCTATAATATCATCTGTCCTATCCTATCCTCTATCCTATCCTATCCTCTATCCTATCCTATCCTATCCTCTATCCTATCCTATCCTATCCTCTATCCTATGCTATCCTCTATCCTATCCTCTATCCTTTCCTATCATCTATCCTATACTATCCTCCATCCTATCCTATGCTTTATCCTATCCTATTCTCTATCCTATCCTATCCTCTATCCTATCCTATCCTCTATCCTATCCTATCCTCTATACTATCCTATCCTCTATCCTATCCTATCCTCTATCCTATCCTATCCTCTATCATATCCTATCCTCTATCCTATCCTATCCTCTATCCTATCCTATCCTCTATCCTATCCTATCCTCTATCTTATCCTATCCTCTATCCTATCCTATCATCTACCCTATCGTATCCTCTATCCTATCCTATCCTCTATACTATCCTATCCTCTATCGTCTCCTATCCTGTATCCGATACAATCCCCAATCCTCTATCCTATCCTATTCTCTATCCTATCCTCATTCCTATCGTATCCTCTATCCTATCCTATCCTCTATCCTATCCTATCCTATCCTCTATCCTAACCTATCCTCTATCCTATCCTATTCTCCATCCTATCCTATCCTATCCTCTACCGCCTCCTATCCTGTATCCGATCCAATCCCCTACCGTCTACCGTATCATATTCTCTATCCTATCCAATCGTCTATCCTATCCGATCCACTATCATATCCTATCCTCTATCCTATCCTATCCTCTATCCTATCCTATCCTCTATCCTATCCTATCCTCTATCCTATCCTATCCTCTATCCTATCCTATCCTCTGTTCTATCCTATCGTATCCTCTATCGTATCCTATCCTATATCCTATCCTATCGTATCCTCTATCGTATCCTGTCCTCTATCCTATCCTATCCTCTATCCTATCCAATCCCCTATCCTATCCTCTATCCTATCCTATCCTCTATCTTATCCTATCCTCCATCCTATCCTATCATCTATCCTATCCTATCCTCTATCCTATCCTATCCTCTATCCCATCCTATCCTCTATCCTATCCTATCCTCTATCCTATCCTATCGTCTATCCTATCCTATCCTCTATCCTATCCTATCCTCTATCCTATCCTATCCTCTATACTATCCTATCCTCTATCCTATCCTATCCTCTATCGTCTCCTATCCTGTATCCGATCCAATCCCCTATCCTCTATCCTATCCTATTCTCTATCCTATCCTCATTCCTATCGTATCCTCTATCCTATCCTATCCTCTATCCTATCCTATCCTCTATCCTATCCTATCCTATCCTCTATCCTATCCTATCCTCTATCCTATCCAATCCTCTATGCTATCCGATCCACTATCATATCCTATCCTCTATCCTATCCTAACCTCTATCCTATCCTATCCTCTATCCTATCCTATCCTCAATCCTATCCTATCCTCTATCCTATCCTATCCTCTATCCTCTATCCTATCCTATCCTCTATCCTATCCTCTATCCTCTATCCTCTATCCTATCCTATCCTCTATCCTATCCTATCCTCTATCCTATCCTATCCTCTATCCTATCCTATCGTATCCTCTATCGTATCCTATCCTCTATCCTATCCTATCCTCTATCCTATTCAATCCCCTATCCTATCCTCTATCCTATCCTATCCTCTATCTTATCCTATCCTCTATCCTATCCTATCATCTATCCTATCCTATCCTCTATCCTATCCTATCCTCTACCCTATCCTATCCTCTATCCTATCCTATCCTCTATCCTATCGTATCCTCTATCCTATCCAATCCCCTATCCTATCCTCTATCCTATCCTATCCTCTATCTTATCCTATCCTCCATCCTATCCTATCATCTATCCTATCCTATCCTCTATCCTATGCTATCCTCTACCCTATCCTATCCTCTATCCTATCCTATCCTCTATCCTATCCTATCCTCTATCTTATCCTATCCTCTATCCTATCCTATCCTCTATCCTATCCTATCCTCTATCCTTTCCTATACTATCCTCTATCGCATCCTATCCTCTATCCTATCCTATCCTCTATCATTTCCTATCCTCTATAATATCGTATCCTCTATCATATCCTATCCTCATTCCTATAATATCATCTGTCCTATCCTATCCTCTATCCTATCCTATCCTCTATCCTATCCTATCCTATCCTCTATCCTATCCTATCCTATCCTCTATCCTATGCTATCCTCTATCCTATCCTCTATCCTTTCCTATCATCTATCCTATACTATCCTCCATCCTATCCTATGCTTTATCCTATCCTATTCTCTATCCTATCCTATCCTCTATCCTATCCTATCCTCTATCCTATCCTATCCTCTATACTATCCTATCCTCTATCCAATCCTATCCTCTATCCTATCCTATCCTCTATCATATCCTATCCTCTATCCTATCCTATCCTCTATCCTATCCTATCCTCTATCCTATCCTATCCTCTATCATATCCAATCCTCTATCCTATCCTTTCGTATCCTCTATCGCATCCTATCCTCTATCCTATCCTATCCTCTATCCTATCCTATCCTCTATAATATCGTATCCTCTATCATATCCTATCCTCATTCCTATAATATCATCTGTCCTATCCTATCCTCTATCCTATCCAATCCACTATCCTATCCTCTATCGTATCCTATGCTCTATCCTATCCTATCCTCTATCCTATCCTATCCCCTATCCTGTCCTATACTATCCTCTATCATATGCTATCCTCTATCCTATCCTATCCTCTATCATTTCCTATCCTCTATCCTATTATATCCTCTATCGTATCCTATCCTCTATCCTATCCTATCCTCTATCCTATCCTATGCTCTATCCTATCATATCCTCTATCTTATCCTATCCTCTATCCTATCCTATACTCTATCCTATCCTATCCTCTATGATATCCTATCCTCTATCATATCCTATCCTCTATCTTATCCTATCCTCTATCCTATCCAATCCTCTATCCTATCCTCTATCCGATCCTATCTTCTATCCTATCCTATCCTCTATCATATCCTATCCTCTATCCTATCCTATCCTCTATCCTATCTTATCCTCTATCTTATCCTATCCTCTATCCTATCCTATCATCTATCCTATCCTATCTTCTATCCTATCCTATCCTCTATCATATCCTATCCTCTAGCCTATCCTATCCTCTATCCTATCCTATTATCTATCCTATCCTATCCTCTATCCTATCCTATCCTCTATCCGATCCTATCTTCTATCCTATCCTATCCTCTATCATATCCTATCCTCTATCCTATCCTATCCTCTATCCTATCTTATCCTCTATCTTATCCTATCCTCTATCCTATCCTATCATCTATCCTATCCTATCTTCTATCCTATCCTATCCTCTATCATATCCTATCCTCTATCCTATCCTATCCTCTATCCTATCCTATTATCTATCCTATCCTATCCTCTATCCTATCCTATCCTCTATCCTATCCTATCCTCTATCCTATCCTATCCTCTATCAAATCCTATCCTCTATCAAATCCTATCCTCTATCCTATCCTATCCTCTATCCTATCCTATCCTCTATCCTATCCTATCCTCTATCCTATCCTATCCTCTATCCTATCCTATCCTCTATCCTATCCTATCCTCTATCCTATCCTATCGTCTATCCTATCCTATCGTATCCTCTATCGTATCCTATCCTCTATCCTATCCTATCGTATCCTCTATCGTATCCTATCCTCTATCCTATCCTATCCTCTATCCTATCCTATCCTCTATACTATCCTATCCTCTATCCTCTCCTATCCTGTATCCGATCCAATCCCCTATCCTCTATCCTATCCTATTCTCTATCCTATCCTCATTCCTATCGTATCCTCTATCCTATCCTATCCTCTATCCTATCCTATCCTCTGTCCTGTCCTATCCTCTATCCTATCCTATGCTCTATCCTATCCTATCGTATCCTCTATCCTATCCTATCCTCTATCCTATCCTATCCTCTATCCTATCCTACCCTCTATCCTATCCTATCGTATCCTCTATCGCATCCTATCCTCTATCCTATCCTATCCTCTATCCTATCCTATCCTCTATAATATCGTATCCTCTATCATATCCTATCCTCATTCCTATAATATCATCTGTCCTATCCTATCCTCTATCCTATCCTATCCTCTATCCTATCCTATCCTATCCTCTATCCTATCCTATCCTATCCTCTATCCTATGCTATCCTCTATCCTATCCTCTATCCTTTCCTATCATCTATCCTATACTATCCTCCATCCTATCCTATGCTTTATCCTATCCTATTCTCTATCCTATCCTATCCTCTATCCTATCCTATCCTCTATCCTATCCTATCCTCTATACTATCCTATCCTCTATCCAATCCTATCCTCTATCCTATCCTATCCTCTATCATATCCTATCCTCTATCCTATCCTATCCTCTATCCTATCCTATCCTCTATCCTATCCTATCCTCTATCATATCCAATCCTCTATCCTATCCTTTCGTATCCTCTATCGCATCCTATCCTCTATCCTATCCTATCCTCTATCCTATCCTATCCTCTATAATATCGTATCCTCTATCATATCCTATCCTCATTCCTATAATATCATCTGTCCTATCCTATCCTCTATCCTATCCAATCCACTATCCTATCCTCTATCGTATCCTATGCTCTATCCTATCCTATCCTCTATCCTATCCTATCCCCTATCCTGTCCTATACTATCCTCTATCATATGCTATCCTCTATCCTATCCTATCCTCTATCATTTCCTATCCTCTATCCTATTATATCCTCTATCGTATCCTATCCTCTATCCTATCCTATCCTCTATCCTATCCTATGCTCTATCCTATCATATCCTCTATCTTATCCTATCCTCTATCCTATCCTATACTCTATCCTATCCTATCCTCTATGATATCCTATCCTCTATCATATCCTATCCTCTATCTTATCCTATCCTCTATCCTATCCAATCCTCTATCCTATCCTCTATCCGATCCTATCTTCTATCCTATCCTATCCTCTATCATATCCTATCCTCTATCCTATCCTATCCTCTATCCTATCTTATCCTCTATCTTATCCTATCCTCTATCCTATCCTATCATCTATCCTATCCTATCTTCTATCCTATCCTATCCTCTATCATATCCTATCCTCTAGCCTATCCTATCCTCTATCCTATCCTATTATCTATCCTATCCTATCCTCTATCCTATCCTATCCTCTATCCGATCCTATCTTCTATCCTATCCTATCCTCTATCATATCCTATCCTCTATCCTATCCTATCCTCTATCCTATCTTATCCTCTATCTTATCCTATCCTCTATCCTATCCTATCATCTATCCTATCCTATCTTCTATCCTATCCTATCCTCTATCATATCCTATCCTCTATCCTATCCTATCCTCTATCCTATCCTATTATCTATCCTATCCTATCCTCTATCCTATCCTATCCTCTATCCTATCCTATCCTCTATCCTATCCTATCCTCTATCAAATCCTATCCTCTATCAAATCCTATCCTCTATCCTATCCTATCCTCTATCCTATCCTATCCTCTATCCTATCCTATCCTCTATCCTATCCTATCCTCTATCCTATCCTATCCTCTATCCTATCCTATCCTCTATCCTATCCTATCGTCTATCCTATCCTATCGTATCCTCTATCGTATCCTATCCTCTATCCTATCCTATCGTATCCTCTATCGTATCCTATCCTCTATCCTATCCTATCCTCTATCCTATCCTATCCTCTATACTATCCTATCCTCTATCCTCTCCTATCCTGTATCCGATCCAATCCCCTATCCTCTATCCTATCCTATTCTCTATCCTATCCTCATTCCTATCGTATCCTCTATCCTATCCTATCCTCTATCCTATCCTATCCTCTGTCCTGTCCTATCCTCTATCCTATCCTATGCTCTATCCTATCCTATCGTATCCTCTATCCTATCCTATCCTCTATCCTATCCTATCCTCTATCCTATCCTATCCTCTATCTTATCCTATCCTCTATCCTATCCTATCATCTATCCTATCCTATCCTCTATCCTATCCTATCCTCTACCCTATCCTATCCTCTATTCTATCCTATCCTCTATCCTATCCTATCCTCTATCCTATCCAATCCCCTATCCTATCCTCTATCCTATCCTATCCTCTATCTTATCCTATCCTCCATCCTATCCTATCATCTATCCTATCCTATCCTCTATCCTATCCTATCCTCTACCCTATCCTATCCTCTATCCTATCCTATCCTCTATCCTATCCTATCCTCTATCTTATCCTATCCTCAATCCTATCCTATCCTCTATCCTATCCTATCCTATCCTCTATCCTATCCTATCCTATCCTCTATCCTATCCTATCCTCTATCCTATCCTATCCTCTATCATATCCTATCCTCTATCCTATCCTATCCTCTATCCTATCCTATCCTCTATAATATCGTATCCTCTATCATATCCTATCCTCTATCCTATCCTTTCGTATCCTCTATCGCATCCTATCCTCTATCCTATCCTATCCTCTATCCTATCCTATCCTCTATAATATCGTATCCTCTATCATATCCTATCCTCATTCCTATAATATCATCTGTCCTATCCTATCCTCTATCCTATCCTATCCTCTATCCTATCCTATCCTATCCTCTATCCTATCCTATCCTATCCTCTATCCTATGCTATCCTCTATCCTATCCTCTATCCTTTCCTATCATCTATCCTATACTATCCTCCATCCTATCCTATGCTTTATCCTATCCTATTCTCTATCCTATCCTATCCTCTATCCTATCCTATCCTCTATCCTATCCTATCCTCTATACCATCCTATCCTCTATCCTATCCTATCCTCTATCCTATCCTATCCTCTATCATATCCTATCCTCTATCCTATCCTATCCTCTATCCTATCCTATCCTCTATCCTATCCTATCCTCTATCTTATCCTATCCTCTATCCTATCCTATCATCTACCCTATCGTATCCTCTATCCTATCCTATCCTCTATACTATCCTATCCTCTATCGTCTCCTATCCTGTATCCGATACAATCCCCAATCCTCTATCCTATCCTATTCTCTATCCTATCCTCATTCCTATCGTATCCTCTATCCTATCCTATCCTCTATCCTATCCTATCCTATCCTCTATCCTAACCTATCCTCTATCCTATCCTATTCTCCATCCTATCCTATCCTATCCTCTACCGCCTCCTATCCTGTATCCGATCCAATCCCCTACCGTCTACCGTATCATATTCTCTATCCTATCCAATCGTCTATCCTATCCGATCCACTATCATATCCTATCCTCTATCCTATCCTATCCTCTATCCTATCCTATCCTCTATCCTATCCTATCCTCTATCCTATCCTATCCTCTATCCTATCCTATCCTCTATTCTATCCTATCGTATCCTCTATCGTATCCTATCCTATATCCTATCCTATCGTATCCTCTATCGTATCCTGTCCTCTATCCTATCCTATCCTCTATCCTATCCAATCCCCTATCCTATCCTCTATCCTATCCTATCCTCTATCTTATCCTATCCTCCATCCTATCCTATCATCTATCCTATCCTATCCTCTATCCTATCCTATCCTCTATCCCATCCTATCCTCTATCCTATCCTATCCTCTATCCTATCCTATCGTCTATCCTATCCTATCCTCTATCCTATCCTATCCTCTATCCTATCCTATCCTCTATACTATCCTATCCTCTATCCTATCCTATCCTCTATCGTCTCCTATCCTGTATCCGATCCAATCCCCTATCCTCTATCCTATCCTATTCTCTATCCTATCCTCATTCCTATCGTATCCTCTATCCTATCCTATCCTCTATCCTATCCTATCCTCTATCCTATCCTATCCTATCCTCTATCCTATCCTATCCTCTATCCTATCCAATCCTCTATGCTATCCGATCCACTATCATATCCTATCCTCTATCCTATCCTAACCTCTATCCTATCCTATCCTCTATCCTATCCTATCCTCAATCCTATCCTATCCTCTATCCTATCCTATCCTCTATCCTCTATCCTATCCTATCCTCTATCCTATCCTCTATCCTCTATCCTCTATCCTATCCTATCCTCTATCCTATCCTATCCTCTATCCTATCCTATCCTCTATCCTATCCTATCGTATCCTCTATCGTATCCTATCCTCTATCCTATCCTATCCTCTATCCTATTCAATCCCCTATCCTATCCTCTATCCTATCCTATCCTCTATCCTATCCTATCATCTATCCTATCCTATCCTCTATCCTATCCTATCCTCTACCCTATCCTATCCTCTATCCTATCCTATCCTCTATCCTATCGTATCCTCTATCCTATCCAATCCCCTATCCTATCCTCTATCCTATCCTATCCTCTATCTTATCCTATCCTCCATCCTATCCTATCATCTATCCTATCCTATCCTCTATCCTATGCTATCCTCTACCCTATCCTATCCTCTATCCTATCCTATCCTCTATCCTATCCGATCCTCTATCTTATCCTATCCTCTATCCTATCCTATCCTCTATCCTATCCTATCCTCTATCCTTTCCTATCCTCTATCCTATCCTATCCTGTATCCTATCCTATCCTCTATCCTATCCAATCCCCTATCATATCCTCTATCCGATCCTATCCTCTATCCTATCCTATCCTCTACCCTATTCTATCCTCTATCCTATCCTATCCTTTATCCTAACCTATCCTCTATCCTATCCTACTCTCTATCCTATTATATCCTATCCTGTACCGCCTCCTATCCTGTATCCGATCCAATCCCCTATCGTCTACCGTATCATATTCTCTATCCTATCCTCTATCCTATCCAATCCTCTGTCCTATCCTATCCTCTATAATATCGTATCCTCTATCATATCCTTTCCTCTTTCCTATAATATCATCTATCCTATCCTATCCTCTATCCTATCCTATCCTCTATCGTCTCCTATCATCTATCCTATCCAATCCCCTATGATATCCTCTATCCAATCCTATCCTCTATAATATCCTATCCTCTATCCTATCCTATCCTCTATCCTATCCTATCCTCTATCCTATCCTATCCTCTATCTTATCCTATCCTCTATCCTATCCAATCCTCTATCCTATCCTCTATCCGATCCTATCTTCTATCCTATCCTATCCTCTATCATATCCTATCCTCTATCCTATCCTATCCTCTATCATATCCTATCCTCTATCCTATCCTATCCTCTATCCTATCCTATCCTCTATACTATCCTATCCTCTACAATATCGTATCCTCTATCATATCCTTTCCTCTTTCCTATAATATCATCTATCCTATCCTATCCTCTATCCTATCCTATCCTCTATCCTATCTTATCCTCTATCATATCCTATCCTCTATCCTATCCTATCCTCTATCCTATCTTTTCCTCTATCTTATCCTATCCTCTATCCTATCCTATCATCTATCCTATCCTATTTTCTATCCTATCCTATCCTCTATCATATCCTATCCTCTATCCTATCCTATCCTCTGTCCTGTCCTATCCTCTATCTTATCCTATCCTCTATCCTATCCTATCATCTATCCTATCCTATTCTCTATCCTATCCTCATTCCTATCGTATCCTCTAGCCTATCCTATCCTCCATCCTATCCTATCCTCTACCCTATTCTATCCTCTATCCTATCCTATCCTCTATCCTAACCTATCCTCTATCCTATCCTACTCTCTATCCTATTATATCCTATCCTGTACCGCCTCCTATCCTGTATCCGATCCAATCCCCTATCGTCTACCGTATCATATTCTCTATCCTATCCTCTATCCTATCCAATCCTCTGTCCTATCCTATCCTCTATAATATCGTATCCTCTATCATATCCTTTCTCTTTCCTGTAATATCATCTATCCTATCCTATCCTCTATCCTATCCTATCCTCTATCGTCTCCTATCATCTATCCTATCCAATCCCCTATGATATCCTCTATCCAATCCTATCCTCTATCCTATCCTATCCTCTATCCTATCCTATCCTCTATCCTATCCTATCCTCTATCCTATCCTATCCTCTATCTTATCCTATCCTCTATCCTATCCAATCCTCTATCCTATCCTCTATCCGATCCTATCTTCTATCCTATCCTATCCTCTATCATATCCTATCCTCTATCCTATCCTATCCTCTATCCTATCCTATCCTCTATCCTATCCTATCCTCTATCCTATCCTATCCTCTATACTATCCTATCCTCTACAATATCGTATCCTCTATCATATCCTTTCCTCTTTCCTATAATATCATCTATCCTATCCTATCCTCTATCCTATCCTATCCTCTATCCTATCCTATCCTCTATCTTATCCTATCCTCTATCCTATCCAATCCTCTATCCTATCCTCTATCCGATCCTATCTTCTATCCTATCCTATCCTCTATCATATCCTATCCTCTATCCTATCCTATCCTCTATCCTATCCTATCCTCTATCCTATCCTATCCTCTATCCTATCCTATCCTCTATACTATCCTATCCTCTACAATATCGTATCCTCTATCATATCCTTTCCTCTTTCCTATAATATCATCTATCCTATCCTATCCTCTATCCTATCCTATCCTCTATCCTATCTTATCCTCTATCATATCCTATCCTCTACCCTATCCTATCCTCTATCCTATCTTATCCTCTATCTTATCCTATCCTCTATAATATCGTATCCTCCATCATATCCTTTCCTCTTTCCTATAATATCATCTATCCTATCCTATCCTCTATCTTATCCTATCCTCTATCCTATCCTATCATCTACCCTATCGTATCCTCTATCCTATCCTATCCTCTATACTATCCTATCCTCTATCGTCTCCTATCCTGTATCCGATACAATCCCCTATCCTCTATCCTATCCTATTCTCTATCCTATCCTCATTCCTATCGTATCCTCTATCCTATCCTATCCTCTATCCTATCCTATCCTCTATCCTATCCTATCCTCTATCCTATCCTATCCTATCCTCTATCCTAACCTATCCTCTATCCTATCCTATTCTCCATCCTATCCTATCCTATCCTCTACCGCCTCCTATCCTGTATCCGATCCAATCCCCTATCGTCTACCGTATCATATTCTCTATCCTATCCAATCCTCTATCCTATCCGATCCACTATCATATCCTATCCTCTATCCTATCCTATCCTCTATCCTATCCTATCCTCTATCCTATCCTATCCTCTATTCTATCCTATCGTATCCTCTATCGTATCCTATCCTATATCCTATCCTATCGTATCCTCTATCGTATCCTGTCCTCTATCCTATCCTATCCTCTATCCTATCCAATCCCCTATCCTATCCTCTATCCTATCCTATCCTCTATCTTATCCTATCCTCCATCCTATCCTATCATCTATCCTATCCTATCCTCTATCCTATCCTATCCTCTATCCCATCCTATCCTCTATCCTATCCTATCCTCTATCCTATCCTATCCTCTATCCTATCCTATCCTCTATCCTCTATCCTATCCTATCCTCTATCCTATCCTATCGTATCCTCTATCGTATCCTATCCTCTATCCCATCCTATCCTCTATCCTATCCAATCCCCTATCCTATCCTCTATCCTATCCTATCCTCTATCTTATCCTATCCTCTATCCTATCCAATCCTCTATCCTATCCAATCCTCTATCCTATCCTCTATCCGATCCTATCTTCTATCCTATCCTATCCTCTATCATATCCTATCCTCTATCCTATCCTATCCTCTATCCTATCTTATCCTCTATCTTATCCTATCCTCTATCCTATCCTATCATCTATCCTATCCTATCTTCTATCCGATCCTATCCTGTATCATATCCTATCCTCTATCCTATCCTATCCTCTATCCTATGCTATCCTCTATCCTATCCTATCCTCTATCCTATCCTATCCTCTATCCTATCCTGCCCTCTATCCTATCCTATCGTATCCTTTATCGTGTCCTATCCTCTATCCTATCCTATCCTCTATTATATCCTATCCTCTATACTATCCTATCCTCTATCCTACCCTATCCTCTATCCTGTCCTATCCTCTATCCTATCCTATCCTCTATCATATCCTATCCTCTATACTATCCTATCCTCTATCCTATCCTATCCTCTATCCTATCCAATCCTCTATCATATCCTACACTCTATCCTCTACAATCCTCTATCCTATCCTATCCTCTATCCTATCCTATCGTATCCTCTATCCCATCCTAACGTATCCTCTATCCTATCCTATCCTCTATCCTATCCTATCCTCTGTCCTGTCCTATCCTCTATCCCATCCTATTCTCTATCCTATCCTATCGTATCCTCTATCCTATCCTATCCTCTATCCTATCCTATCCTCTATCCTATCCTACCCTCTATCCTATCCTATCGTATCCTCTATCGTATCCTATCCTCTATCCTATCCTATCCTCTATCCTATCCTATCCTCTATACTATCCTATCCTCTATCCTATCCTATCATCTATCCTATCCTATCCTCTATCGTCTCCTATCCTGTATCCGATCCAATCCCCTATCCTCTATCCTATCCTATTCTCTATCCTATCCTCATTCCTATCGTATCCTCTATCCTATCCTATCCTCTATCCTATCCTATCCTCTATCCTATCCTATCCTATCCTCTATCCTATCCTATCCTCTATCCTATCCAATCCTCTATCCTATCCGATCCACTATCATATCCTATCCTCTATCCTATCCTAACCTCTATCCTATCCTATCCTCTATCCTATCCTATCCTCAATCCTATCCTATCCTCTATCCTATCCTATCCTCTATCCTCTATCCTATCTTATCCTCTATCCTATCCTATCGTATCCTCTATCGTATCCTATCCTCTATCCTATCCTATCCTCTATCCTATTCAATCCCCTATCCTATCCTCTATCCTATCCTATCCTCTATCTTATCCTATCCTCTATCCTATCCTATCATCTATCCTATCCTATCCTCTATCCTATCCTATCCTCTACCCTATCCTATCCTCTATCCTATCCTATCCTCTATCCTATCCTATCCTCTATCCTATCCAATCCCCTATCCTATCCTCTATCCTATCCTATCCTCTATCCTATCCAATCCCCTATCCTATCCTCTATCCTATCCTATCCTCTATCTTATCCTATCCTCCATCCTATCCTATCATCTATCCTATCCTATCCTCTATCCTATCCTATCCTCTACCCTATCCTATCCTCTATCCTATCCTATCCTCTATCCTATCCTATCCTCTATCTTATCCTATCCTCTATCCTCTCCTATCCTCTATCCTATCCTATCCTCTATCCTTTCCTATCCTCTATCCTATCCTATCCTGTATCCTATCCTATCCTCTATCCTATCCAATCCCCTATCATATCCTCTATCCGATCCTATCCTCTATCCTATCCTATCCTCTACCCTATTCTATCCTCTATCCTATCCTATCCTCTATCCTAACCTATCCTCTATCCTATCCTACTCTCTATCCTATTATATCCTATCCTGTACCGCCTCCTATCCTGTATCCGATCCAATCCCCTATCGTCTACCGTATCATATTCTCTATCCTATCCTCTATCCTATCCAATCCTCTGTCCTATCCTATCCTCTATAATATTGTATCCTCTATCATATCCTTTCCTCTTTCCTATAATATCATCTATCCTATCCTATCCTCTATCCTATCCTATCCTCTATCGTCTCCTATCATCTATCCTATCCAATCCCCTATGATATCCTCTATCCAATCCTATCCTCTATCCTATCCTATCCTCTATCCTATCCTATCCTCTATCCTATCCTATCCTCTATCCTATCCTATCCTCTATCTTATCCTATCCTCTATCCTATCCCATCCTCTATCCTATCCTCTATCCGATCCTATCCTCTATCCTATCCTATCCTCTATCCTATCCTATCCTCTATCCTATCCTATCCTCTATCCTATCCTATCCTCTATCCTATCCAATACCCTATCCTATCCTCTATCCTATCCTATCCTCTATCTTATCCTATCCTCCATCCTATCCTATCATCTATCCTATTCTATTTTCTATCCTATCCTATCCTCTATCATATCCTATCCTCTATCCTATCCTATCCTCTGTCCTGTCCTATCCTCTATCCTATCCTATTCTCTATCGTATCCTCTATCCTATCCTATCCTCTATCCTATCCTATCCTTTATAATATCCTATCCTCTATCCTATCCTATCCTCTATAATATCGTATCCTCCATCATATCCTTTCCTCTTTCCTATAATATCATCTATCCTATCCTATCCTCTATCTTATCCTATCCTCTATCCTATCCTATCATCTACCCTATCGTATCCTCTATCCTATCCTATCCTCTATACTATCCTATCCTCTATCGTCTCCTATCCTGTATCCGATACAATCCCCTATCCTCTATCCTATCCTATTCTCTATCCTATCCTCATTCCTATCGTATCCTCTATCCTATCCTATCCTCTATCCTATCCTATCCTCTATCCTATCCTATCCTATCCTCTATCCTAACCTATCCTCTATGCTATCCTATTCTCCATCCTATCCTATCCTATCCTCTACCGCCTCCTATCCTGTATCCGATCCAATCCCCTATCGTCTACCGTATCATATTCTCTATCCTATCCAATCCTCTATCCTATCCGATCCACTATCATATCCTATCCTCTATCCTATCCTATCCTCTATCCTATCCTATCCTCTATCCTATCCTATCCTCTATTCTATCCTATCGTATCCTCTATCGTATCCTATCCTATATCCTATCCTATCGTATCCTCTATCGTATCCTGTCCTCTATCCTATCCTATCCTCTATCCTATCCAATCCCCTATCCTATCCTCTATCCTATCCTATCCTCTATCTTATCCTATCCTCCATCCTATCCTATCATCTATCCTATCCTATCCTCTATCCTATCCTATCCTCTACCCTATCCTATCCTCTATCCTATCCTATCCTCTATCCTATCCTATCCTCTATCTTATCCTATCCTCTATCCTATCCTATCCTCTATCCTATCCTATCCTCTATCCTATCCTATCCTATCCTCTATCCTATCCTATCCTATCCTCTATCCTATGCTATCCTCTATCCTATCCTCTATCCTTTCCTATCATCTATCCTATCCTATCCTGTATCCTATCCTATGCTTTATCCTATCCTATCCTCTATCCTATCCTATCCTCTACCGTCTCCTATCCTGTATCCGACCCAATACCCTATCGTCTACAGTATCATATTCTCTATCCTATCCAATCCTCTATCCTATCCGATCCTCTATCATATCCTAACCTCTTTCCTATAATATCATCTATCCTATCCTATTCTCTATCCTATCCTATCGTATCCTCTGTCCTATCCTATCCTCGATCCTATCCTATCCTCTATCCTATCCTATCGTCTATCCTATCATATCCTCTATCTTATCCTATCCTCTATCCTATCCTATCCTCTATCCTATCCTATCCTGTATCCTATAATATCATCTGTCCTATCCTATACTCTATCCTATCCAATCGCCTATCCTATCCTCTATCGTATCCTATGCTCTATCCTATCCTATCCTCTATCCTATCCTATCCTCTATCCTATCCTATCCTGTCCTCAATCCTATGCTATCCTCTATCCTATCCTATCCTCTATCCTATCCTATCCTCTATCCTATCCTACCCTCTATCCTATCCTATCGTATCCTCTATCGTATCCTATCCTCTATACTATCCTATCCTCTATCCTACCCTATCCTATATCCTATCCTATCCTCTACCCTATCCTATCCTCTATCCTATCCTATCCTCTATCCTATCCTATCCTCTATCCTATCCAATCCCCTATCCTATCCTCTATCCTATCCTATCCTCTATCTTATCCTATCCTCCATCCTATCCTATCATCTATCCTATCCTATCCTCTATCCTATCCTATCGTCTATCCTATCATATCCTCTATCTTATCCTATCCTCTATCCTATCCTATCCTCTATCCTATCCTATCCTGTATCCTATAATATCATCTGTCCTATCCTATACTCTATCCTATCCAATCGCCTATCCTATCCTCTATCGTATCCTATGCTCTATCCTATCCTATCCTCTATCCTATCCTATCCTCTATCCTATCCTATCCTGTCCTCAATCCTATGCTATCCTCTATCCTATCCTATCCTCTATCCTATCCTATCCTCTATCCTATCCTATCCTCTATCCTATCCTATCCTATCCTCTATCCTATCCTATCCTCTATCCTATCCAATCCTCTATCCTATCCGATCCACTATCATATCCTATCCTCTATCCTATCCTAACCTCTATCCTATCCTATCCTCTATCCTATCCTATCCTCAATCCTATCCTATCCTCTATCCTATCCTATCCTCTATCCTCTATCCTATCTTATCCTCTATCCTATCCTATCGTATCCTCTATCGTATCCTATCCTCTATCCTATCCTATCCTCTATCCTATTCAATCCCCTATCCTATCCTCTATCCTATCCTATCCTCTATCTTATCCTATCCTCTATCCTATCCTATCATCTATCCTATCCTATCCTCTATCCTATCCTATCCTCTACCCTATCCTATCCTCTATCCTATCCTATCCTCTATCCTATCCTATCCTCTATCCTATCCAATCCCCTATCCTATCCTCTATCCTATCCTATCCTCTATCTTATCCTATCCTCTATCCTCTCCTATCCTCTATCCTATCCTATCCTCTATCCTTTCCTATCCTCTATCCTATCCTATCCTGTATCCTATCCTATCCTCTATCCTATCCAATCCCCTATCATATCCTCTATCCGATCCTATCCTCTATCCTATCCTATCCTCTATCTTATCCTATCCTCCATCCTATCCTATCATCTATCCTATCCTATCCTCTATCCTATCCTATCGTCTATCCTATCATATCCTCTATCTTATCCTATCCTCTATCCTATCCTATCCTCTATCCTATCCTATCCTGTATCCTATAATATCATCTGTCCTATCCTATACTCTATCCTATCCAATCGCCTATCCTATCATCTATCCTATCCTATCCTCTATCCTATCCTATCCTCTACCCTATCCTATCCTCTATCCTATCCTATCCTCTATCCTATCCTATCCTCTATCTTATCCTATCCTCTATCCTCTCCTATCCTCTATCCTATCCTATCCTCTATCCTTTCCTATCCTCTATCCTATCCTATCCTGTATCCTATCCTATCCTCTATCCTATCCAATCCCCTATCATATCCTCTATCCGATCCTATCCTCTATCCTATCCTATCCTCTACCCTATTCTATCCTCTATCCTATCCTATCCTCTATCCTAACCTATCCTCTATCCTATCCTACTCTCTATCCTATTATATCCTATCCTGTACCGCCTCCTATCCTGTATCCGATCCAATCCCCTATCGTCTACCGTATCATATTCTCTATCCTATCCTCTATCCTATCCAATCCTCTGTCCTATCCTATCCTCTATAATATTGTATCCTCTATCATATCCTTTCCTCTTTCCTATAATATCATCTATCCTATCCTATCCTCTATCCTATCCTATCCTCTATCGTCTCCTATCATCTATCCTATCCAATCCCCTATGATATCCTCTATCCAATCCTATCCTCTATCCTATCCTATCCTCTATCCTATCCTATCCTCTATCCTATCCTATCCTCTATCCTATCCTATCCTCTATCTTATCCTATCCTCTATCCTATCCCATCCTCTATCCTATCCTCTATCCGATCCTATCCTCTATCCTATCCTATCCTCTATCCTATCCTATCCTCTATCCTATCCTATCCTCTATCCTATCCTATCCTCTATCCTATCCAATCCCCTATCCTATCCTCTATCCTATCCTATCCTCTATCTTATCCTATCCTCCATCCTATCCTATCATCTATCCTATTCTATTTTCTATCCTATCCTATCCTCTATCATATCCTATCCTCTATCCTATCCTATACTCTGTCCTGTCCTATCCTCTATCCTATCCTATTCTCTATCCTATCCTATCCTCTATCTTATCCTATCCTCCATCCTATCCTATCATCTATCCTATCCTATCCTCTATCCTATCCTATCCTCTACCCTATCCTATCCTCTATCCTATCCTATCCTCTATCCTATCCTATCCTCTATCTTATCCTATCCTCTATCCTATCCTATCCTCTATCCTATCCTATCCTCTATCCTATCCTATCCTCTATCCTATCCTATCCTTTATAATATCCTATCCTCTATCCTATCCTATCCTCTATAATATCGTATCCTCCATCATATCCTTTCCTCTTTCCTATAATATCATCTATCCTATCCTATCCTCTATCTTATCCTATCCTCTATCCTATCCTATCATCTACCCTATCGTATCCTCTATCCTATCCTATCCTCTATCCTATCCTATCCTCTATCTTATCCTATCCTCCATCCTATCCTATCATCTATCCTATCCTATCCTCTATCCTATCCTATCCTCTACCCTATCCTATCCTCTATCCTATCCTATCCTCTATCCTATCCTATCCTCTATCTTATCCTATCCTCTATCCTATCCTATCCTCTATCCTATCCTATCCTCTATCCTATCCTATCCTATCCTCTATCCTATCCTATCCTATCCTCTATCCTATGCTATCCTCTATCCTATCCTCTATCCTTTCCTATCATCTATCCTATCCTATCCTGTATCCTATCCTATGCTTTATCCTATCCTATCCTCTATCCTATCCTATCCTCTACCGTCTCCTATCCTGTATCCGACCCAATACCCTATCGTCTACAGTATCATATTCTCTATCCTATCCAATCCTCTATCCTATCCGATCCTCTATCATATCCTAACCTCTTTCCTATAATATCATCTATCCTATCCTATTCTCTATCCTATCCTATCGTATCCTCTGTCCTATCCTATCCTCGATCCTATCCTATCCTCTATCCTATCCTATCGTCTATCCTATCATATCCTCTATCTTATCCTATCCTCTATCCTATCCTATCCTCTATCCTATCCTATCCTGTATCCTATAATATCATCTGTCCTATCCTATACTCTATCCTATCCAATCGCCTATCCTATCCTCTATCGTATCCTATGCTCTATCCTATCCTATCCTCTATCCTATCCTATCCTCTATCCTATCCTATCCTGTCCTCAATCCTATGCTATCCTCTATCCTATCCTATCCTCTATCCTATCCTATCCTCTATCCTATCCTACCCTCTATCCTATCCTACCGTATCCTCTATCGTATCCTATCCTCTATACTATCCTATCCTCTATCCTACCCTATCCTCTATCCTATCCTATCCTCTATCCTATCCTATCCTCTATCCTATCCTATCCTCTATCATATCCTATAGTCTATCCTATTCTATCCTCTATCCTATCCTATTCTCTATCCTATCCTATCGTATCCTCTGTCCTATCCTATCCTCGATCCTATCCTATCCTCTATCGTATCCTATCGTCTATCCTATCATATCCTCTATCTTATCCTATCCTCTATACTATCCTATCCTCTATCCTATCCTATCCTCTATCCTACCCTATCCTCTATCCTATCCTATCCTCTATGCTATCCTATCCTCTATCATATCCTATCCTCTATCCTATCCTATCCTCTATCCTATCCTACCCTCTATCCTATCCTTTCGTATCCTCTATCGCATCCTATCCTCTATCCTATCCTATCCTCTATCCTATCCTATACTCTATCCTATCCTATCCTCTATCCGATCCTATCCTCTATCCTATCCTATCCTGTATCCTATCCTATCCTCTATACTAACCTATCCTCTATCCTATCCTATCCTCTATCCTATCCTATCCTCTATCCTATCCTATCCTCTATCCTATCCTATCCTCTATAATATCGTATCCTCTATGATATCCTATCCTCATTCCTATAATATCATCTGTCCTATCCTATCCTCTATCCTATCCAATCCCCTATCCTATCCTCTATCGTATCCTATGCTCTATCCTATCCTATCCTCTATCCTATCCTATCCTATCCTCTATCCTAACCTATCCTCTATCCTATCCTATTCTCCATCCTATCCTATCCTATCCTCTACCGCCTCCTATCCTGTATCCGATCCAATCCCCTATCGTCTACCATATCATATTCTCTATCCTATCCAATCCTCTATCCTATCCGATCCACTATCATATCCTATCCTCTATCCTATCCTATCCTCTATCTTATCCTATCCTCTATCCTATCCTATCATCTATCCTATCCTATCCTCTATCCTATCCTATCCTCTACCCTATCCTATCCTCTATCTTATCCTATCCTCTATCCTATCCAATCCTCTATCCTATCCTATCCTTTATCCTATCATATCGTATCCTCTATCCTATCCTAACGTATCCTCTATCCTATCCTATCCTCTATCCTATCCTCTATCCTATCCTATCCTCTATCCTATCCTATTCTCTATCATATCCTATCCTCTATCCTATCCTATCCTCTATCCTATCCTATTCTCTATCATATCCTATCCTCTATCCTATCCTATCCTCTATCCTATCCTATCCTCTATCCTATCCTACCCTCTATCCTATCCTTTCGTATCCTCTATCGTATCCTATCCTCTATCCTATCCTATCATCTATCCTATCCTATCCTCTATACTATCCTATCCTCTATCCTATCCTATCCTCTATACTATCCTATCCTCTATCCTATCCTATCCTCTATCCTATCCTATCCTCTATAATATCGTATCCTCTATCATATCCTATCCTCATTCCTATAATATCATCTGTCCTATCCTATCCTCTATCCTATCCAATCCCCTATCCTATCCTCTATCGTATCCTATGCTCTATCCTATCCTATCCTCTATCCTATCCTATCCTCCATCCTATCCTATCCTCTATAATATCGTATCCTCTATGATATCCTATCCTCATTCCTATAATATCATCTGTCCTATCCTATCCTCTATCCTATCCAATCCCCTATCCTATCCTCTATCGTATCCTATGCTCTATCCTATCCTATCCTCTATCCTAACCTATCCTCTATCCTATCCTATTCTCCATCCTATCCTATCCTATCCTCTACCGCCTCCTATCCTGTATCCGATCCAATCCCCTATCGTCTACCCTATCATATTCTCTATCCTATCCAATCCTCTATCCTATCCGATCCACTATCATATCCTATCCTCTATCCTATCCTATCCTCTATCCTATCCCATCCTCCATCCTATCCTATCCTATCCTCTATCCTATCTTATCCCCTATCCTATCCTATCCTCTATACTATCCTATCCTCTACAATATCGTATCCTCTATCATATCCTTTCCTCTTTCCTATAATATCATCTATCCTATCCTATCCTCTATCCTATCCTATCCTCTATCCTATCTTATCCTCTATCATATCCTATCCTCTATCCTATCCTATCCTGTATCCTATCTTATCCTATCCTCTATCCTATCCTATCATCTATCCTATCCTATTTTCTATCCTATCCTATCCTCTATCGTATCCTATCCTCTATCCTATCCTATCCTCTGTCCTGTCCTATCCTCTATCCTATCCTATTCTCTATCGTATCCTCTATCCTATCCTATCCTCTATCCTATCCTATCCTTTGTAATATCCTATCCTCTATCCTATCCTGTCCTCTATAATATCGTATCCTCCATCATATCCTTTCCTCTTTCCTATAATATCATCTATCCTATCCTATCCTCTATCTTATCCTATCCTCTATCCTATCCTATCATCTATCCTATCCTATCCTCTATCCTATCCTATCTTCTATCCTATCCTATCCTCTATCATATCCTATCCTCTATCCTATCCTATCCTCTATCCTATCCTATCCTCTATCCTATCCTATCCTCTATCATATCCTATCCTCTATCCTATCCTATCCTCTATCCTATCTTATCCTCTATCTTATCCTATCCTCTATCCTATCCTCTCATCTATCCTATCCTATCCCCTATCCTATCCTATCCTCTATCATATCCTATCCTCTATCATATCCTATACTCTATCCTATCCAATCCTCTATCCTATCCTATCCCCTATCCTATCCTATCCTCTATCCTATCCTATCCTCTATACTATCCTATCCTCTATCTTATCCTATCCTCTATCCTATCCTATCCTCTATCCTATCCTATCCTCTATCCTATAATATCATCTGTCCTATCCTATCCTCTATTCTATCCAATCCCCTATCCTATCCTCTATCGAATCCTATCCTCTATCCTATCCTATCCTCTATACTATCCTGTCCTCTATCCTATCCTATCCTCTATCCTATCCAATCCTCTATCCTATCCTATCCTCTATAATATCGTATCCTCTATCATATCCTTTCCTCTTTCCTATAATATCATCTATCCTATCCTATCCTCTATCCTATCCTATCCTCTATCGTCTCCTATCATCTATCCTATCCAATCCCCTATGATATCCTCTATCCAATCCTATCCTCTATCCTATCCTATCCTCTATCCTATCCTATCCTCTATCCCATCCTATTCTCTATCGTATCCTCTATCCTATCCTATCCTCTATCCTATCCTATCCTTTATAATATCCTATCCTCTATCCTATCCTATCCTCTATAATATCGTATCCTCCATCATATCCTTTCATCTTTCCTATAATATCATCTATCCTATCCTATCCTCTATCTTATCCTATCCTCTATCCTATCCTATCATCTATCCTATCCTATCCTCTATCCTATCCTATCCTCTACCCTATCGTATCCTCTATCCTATCCTATCCTCTATCCTATCCTATCCTTTATAATATCCTATCCTCTATCCTATCCTATCCTCTATAATATCGTATCCTCCATCATATCCTTTCCTCTTTCCTATAATATCATCTATCCTATCCTATCCTCTATCTTATCCTATCCCCTATCCTATCCTATCATCTATCCTATCCTATTCTCTATCCTATCCTCATTCCTATCGTATCCTCTAGCCTATCCTATCCTCCATCCTATCCTATCCTCTACCCTGTTCTATCCTCTATCCTATCCTATCCTCTATCCTAACCTATCCTCTATCCTATCCTACTCTCTATCCTATTATATCCTATCCTGTACCGCCTCCTATCCTGTATCCGATCCAATCCCCTATCGTCTACCGTATCATATTCTCTATCCTATCCTCTATCCTATCCAATCCTCTGTCCTATCCTATCCTCTATAATATCGTATCCTCTATCATATCCTTTCCTCTTTCCTATAATATCATCTATCCTATCCTATCCTCTATCGTCTCCTATCATCTATCCTATCCAATCCCCTATGATATCCTCTATCCAATCCTATCCTCTATCCTATCCTATCCTCTATCCTATCCTATCCTCTATCCTATCCTATCCTCTATCCTATCCTATCCTCTATCTTATCCTATCCTCTATCCTATCCAATCCTCTATCCTATCCTCTATCCGATCCTATCTTCTATCCTATCCTATCCTCTATCATATCCTATCCTCTATCCTATCCTATCCTCTATCCTATCCTATCCTCTATCCTATCCTATCCTCTATCCTATCCTATCCTCTATCCTATCCTATCCTCTATCCTAACCTATCCCCTATCCTATCCTATCCTCTATCCTATCCTATCCTCTATACTATCCTATCCTCTATCTTATCCTATCCTCTATCCTATCCTATCCTCTATCCTATCCTATCCTCTATCCTATAATATCATCTGTCCTATCCTATCCTCTATTCTATCCAATCCCCTATCCTATCCTCTATCGAATCCTATCCTCTATCCTATCCTATCCTCTATACTATCCTGTCCTCTATCCTATCCTATCCTCTATCCTATCCAATCCTCTATCCTATCCTATCCTCTATAATATCGTATCCTCTATCATATCCTTTCCTCTTTCCTATAATATCATCTATCCTATCCTATCCTCTATCCTATCCTATCCTCTATCGTCTCCTATCATCTATCCTATCCAATCCCCTATGATATCCTCTATCCAATCCTATCCTCTATCCTATCCTATCCTCTATCCTATCCTATCCTCTATCCCATCCTATTCTCTATCGTATCCTCTATCCTATCCTATCCCCTATCCTATCCTATCCTTTATAATATCCTATCCTCTATCCTATCCTATCCTCTATAATATCGTATCCTCCATCATATCCTTTCATCTTTCCTATAATATCATCTATCCTATCCTATCCTCTATCTTATCCTATCCTCTATCCTATCCTATCATCTATCCTATCCTATCCTCTATCCTATCCTATCCTCTACCCTATCGTATCCTCTATCCTATCCTATCCTCTATCCTATCCTATCCTTTATAATATCCTATCCTCTATCCTATCCTATCCTCTATAATATCGTATCCTCCATCATATCCTTTCCTCTTTCCTATAATATCATCTATCCTATCCTATCCTCTATCTTATCCTATCCCCTATCCTATCCTATCATCTATCCTATCCTATTCTCTATCCTATCCTCATTCCTATCGTATCCTCTAGCCTATCCTATCCTCCATCCTATCCTATCCTCTACCCTGTTCTATCCTCTATCCTATCCTATCCTCTATCCTAACCTATCCTCTATCCTATCCTACTCTCTATCCTATTATATCCTATCCTGTACCGCCTCCTATCCTGTATCCGATCCAATCCCCTATCGTCTACCGTATCATATTCTCTATCCTATCCTCTATCCTATCCAATCCTCTGTCCTATCCTATCCTCTATAATATCGTATCCTCTATCATATCCTTTCCTCTTTCCTATAATATCATCTATCCTATCCTATCCTCTATCGTCTCCTATCATCTATCCTATCCAATCCCCTATGATATCCTCTATCCAATCCTATCCTCTATCCTATCCTATCCTCTATCCTATCCTATCCTCTATCCTATCCTATCCTCTATCCTATCCTATCCTCTATCTTATCCTATCCTCTATCCTATCCAATCCTCTATCCTATCCTCTATCCGATCCTATCTTCTATCCTATCCTATCCTCTATCATATCCTATCCTCTATCCTATCCTATCCTCTATCCTATCCTATCCTCTATCCTATCCTATCCTCTATCCTATCCTATCCTCTATCCTATCCTATCCTCTATCCTAACCTATCCTCTATCCTATCCTATTCTCCATCCTATCCTATCCTATCCTCTACCGCCTCCTATCCTGTATCCGATCCAATCCCCTATCGTCTACCGTATCATATTCTCTATCCTATCCAATCCTCTATCCTATCCGATCCACTATCATATCCTATCCTCTATCCTATCCTATCCTCTATCCTATCCTATCCTCTATCCTATCCTATCCTCTATTCTATCCTATCGTATCCTCTATCGTATCCTATCCTATATCCTATCCTATCGTATCCTCTATCGTATCCTGTCCTCTATCCTATCCTATCCTCTATCCTATCCAATCCCCTATCCTATCCTCTATCCTATCCTATCCTCTATCTTATCCTATCCTCCATCCTATCCTATCATCTATCCTATTCTATTTTCTATCCTATCCTATCCTCTATCATATCCTATCCTCTATCCTATCCTATCCTCTGTCCTGTCCTATCCTCTATCCTATCCTATTCTCTATCGTATCCTCTATCCTATCCTATCCTCTATCCTATCCTATCCTTTATAATATCCTATCCTCTATCCTATCCTATCCTCTATAATATCGTATCCTCCATCATATCCTTTCCTCTTTCCTATAATATCATCTATCCTATCCTATCCTCTATCTTATCCTATCCTCTATCCTAACCTATCCTCTATCCTATCCTATTCTCCATCCTATCCTATCCTATCCTCTACCGCCTCCTATCCTGTATCCGATCCAATCCCCTATCGTCTACCGTATCATATTCTCTATCCTATCCAATCCTCTATCCTATCCGATCCACTATCATATCCTATCCTCTATCCTATCCTATCCTCTATCCTATCCTATCCTCTATCCTATCCTATCCTCTATTCTATCCTATCGTATCCTCTATCGTATCCTATCCTATATCCTATCCTATCGTATCCTCTATCGTATCCTGTCCTCTATCCTATCCTATCCTCTATCCTATCCAATCCCCTATCCTATCCTCTATCCTATCCTATCCTCTATCTTATCCTATCCTCCATCCTATCCTATCATCTATCCTATCCTATCCTCTATCCTATCCTATCCTCTACCCTATCCTATCCTCTATCCTATCCTATCCTCTATCCTATCCTATCCTCTATCTTATCCTATCCTCTATCCTATCCTATCCTCTATCCTATCCTATCCTCTATCCTTTCCTATCCTCTATCCTATCCTATCCTGTATCCTATCCTATCCTCTATCCTATCCAATCCCCTATCATATCCTCTATCCGATCCTATCCTCTATCCTATCCTATCCTCTACCCTATTCTATCCTTTATCCTATCCTATCCTCTATCCTAACCTATCCTCTATCCTATCCTACTCTCTATCCTATTATATCCTATCCTGTACCGCCTCCTATCCTGTATCCGATCCAATCCCCTATCGTCTACCGTATCATATTCTCTATCCTATCCTCTATCCTATCCAATCCTCTATCATATCCTATCCTCTATCCTATCCTATCCTCTGTCCTGTCCTATCCTCTATCCTATCCTATTCTCTATCGTATCCTCTATCCTATCCTATCCTCTATCCTATCCTATCCTTTATAATATCCTATCCTCTATCATATCCTATCCTCTATCCTATCCTATCCTCTGTCCTGTCCTATCCTCTATCCTATCCTATTCTCTATCGTATCCTCTATCCTATCCTATCCTCTATCCTATCCTATCCTCTATCCTATCCTATCCTTTATAATATCCTTTCCTCTATCCTATCCTATCCTCTATAATATCGTATCCTCCATCATATCCTTTCCTCTTTCCTATAATATTATCTATCCTATCCTATCCTCTATCTTATCCTATCCTCTATCCTATCCTATCATCTATCCTATCCTATCCTCTATCCTATCCTATCCTCTACCCTATCGTATCCTCTATCCTATCCTATCCTCTATACTATCCTATCCTCTATCGTCTCCTATCCTGTATCCGATACAATCCCCTATCCTCTATCCTATCCTATTCTCTATCCTCTCCTATTCTCTATCCTATCCTCTATCCTATCCAATCCTCTGTCCTATCCTATCCTCTATAATATCGTATCCTCTATCATATCCTTTCCTCTTTCCTATAATATCATCTAGCCTATCCTATCCTCTATCCTATCCTATCCTCTATCGTCTCCTATCATCTATCCTATCCAATCCCCTATGATATCATCTAGCCTATCCTATCCTCTATCCTATCCTATCCTCTATCCTATCCTATCCTCTATCCTATCCTATCCTCTATCCTATCTTATCCTCTATCATATCCTATCCTCTATCCTATCCTATCCTCTATCCTATCCTATCCTCTATCCTATCCTATCCTCTATCCTATCCTATCCTCTATTATATCCTATCCTCTATACTATCCTATCCTCTATCCTATTCTATCCTCTATCCTATCCTATCCTTTATTCTATCCAATCCTCTATCCGATCCTATCCTCTATCCTATCCTATCCTCTATACTATCCTATCCTCTATCCTATCCTATCCTCTATCCTATCCTATCCTCTATCCTATCCTATCCTATCCTCTATCCTATCCTATCCTATCCTCTATCCTATCCTATCCTCTATCCTATCCTACCCTCTATCCTATCCTATCGTATCCTCTATCGTATCCTATCCTCTATACTATCCTATCCTCTATCCTACCCTATCCTCTATCCTATCCTATCCTCTATCCTATCCTATCCTCTATCATATCCTATAGTCTATCCTATTCTATCCTCTATCCTATCCTATTCTCTATCCTATCCTATCGTATCCTCTGTCCTATCCTATCCTCGATCCTATCCTATCCTCTATCGTATCCTATCGTCTATCCTATCATATCCTCTATCTTATCCTATCCTCTATACTATCCTATCCTCTATCCTATCCTATCCTCTATCCTACCCTATCCTCTATCCTATCCTATCCTCTATGCTATCCTATCCTCTATCATATCCTATCCTCTATCCTATCCTATCCTCTATCCTATCCTACCCTCTATCCTATCCTTTCGTATCCTCTATCGCATCCTATCCTCTATCCTATCCTATCCTCTATCCTATCCTATACTCTATCCTATCCTATCCTCTATCCGATCCTATCCTCTATCCTATCCTATCCTCTATCCTATCCTATCCTCTATACTAACCTATCCTCTATCCTATCCTATCCTCTATCCTATCCTATCCTCTATCCTATCCTATCCTCTATCCTATCCTATCCTCTATAATATCGTATCCTCTATGATATCCTATCCTCATTCCTATAATATCATCTGTCCTATCCTATTCTCTATCCTATCCAATCCCCTATCCTATCCTCTATCGTATCCTATGCTCTATCCTATCCTATCCTCTATCCTATCCTATCCTATCCTCTATCCTAACCTATCCTCTATCCTATCCTATTCTCCATCCTATCCTATCCTATCCTCTACCGCCTCCTATCCTGTATCCGATCCAATCCCCTATCGTCTACCCTATCATATTCTCTATCCTATCCAATCCTCTATCCTATCCGATCCACTATCATATCCTATCCTCTATCCTATCCTATCCTCTATCTTATCCTATCCTCTATCCTATCCTATCATCTATCCTATCCTATCCTCTATCCTATCCTATCCTCTACCCTATCCTATCCTCTATCTTATCCTATCCTCTATCCTATCCAATCCTCTATCCTATCCTATCCTTTATCCTATCATATCGTATCCTCTATCCTATCCTAACGTATCCTCTATCCTATCCTATCCTCTATCCTATCCTCTATCCTATCCTATCCTCTATCCTATCCTATTCTCTATCATATCCTATCCTCTATCCTATCCTATCCTCTATCCTATCCTATCCTCTATCCTATCCTACCCTCTATCCTATCCTTTCGTATCCTCTATCGTATCCTATCCTCTATCCTATCCTATCATCTATCCTATCCTATCCTCTATAATATCGTATCCTCTATCATATCCTATCCTCATTCCTATAATATCATCTGTCCTATCCTATCCTCTATCCTATCCAATCCACTATCCTATCCTCTTTCGTATCCTATGCTCTATCCTATCCTATCCTCTATCCTATCCTATCCTCTATCCTGTCCTATCCTATCCTCTATCATATCCTATCCTCTATCCTATCCTATCCTCTATCCTATCCTATCCTCTATCCTATCCTACCCTCTATCCTATCCTTTCGTATCCTCTATCGCATCCTATCCTCTATCCTATCCTATACTCTATCCTATCCTATCCTCTATAATATCGTATCCTCTATCATATCCTATCCTCATTCCTATAATATCATCTGTCCTATCCTATCCTCTATCCTATCATATCCTCTATCCTATCCTATCCTCTATCCTATCCTATCCTCTATAATATCGTATCCTCTATGATATCCTATCCTCATTCCTATAATATCATCTGTCCTATCCTATCCTCTATCCTATCCAATCCCCTATCCTATCCTCTATCGTATCCTATGCTCTATCCTATCCTATCCTCTATCCTATCCTATCCTATCCTCTATCCTAACCTATCCTCTATCCTATCCTATTCTCCATCCTATCCTATCCTATCCTCTACCGCCTCCTATCCTGTATCCGATCCAATCCCCTATCGTCTACCCTATCATATTCTCTATCCTATCCAATCCTCTATCCTATCCGATCCACTATCCTATCCTATCCTCTTTCCTATAATATCCTCTATCCTATCCTATTCTCTATCCTATCCTATCGTATCCTCTGTCCTATCCTATCCTCGAGCCTATCCTATCCTCTATCCTATCCTATCGTCTATCCTATCATATCCTCTATCTTATCCTATCCTCTATCCTATCCTATCCTCTATCCTATCCTATCCTGTATCCTATAATATCATCTGTCCTATCCTATCCTCTATCCTATCCAATCGCCTATCCTATCCTCTATCGTATCCTATGCTCTATCCTATCCTATCCTCTATCCTATCCTATCCTCTATCCTATCCTATCCTCTATCCTATCCTATCCTGTCCTCAATCCTATGCTATCCTCTATCCTATCCTATCCTCTATCCTATCCTATCCTCTATCCTATCCTACCCTCTATCCTATCCTATCCTATCGTATCCTCTATCGTATCCTATCCTCTATCCTATCCTATCCTCTATTATATCCTATCCTCTATACTATCCTATCCTCTATCCTACCCTATCCTCTATCCTATCCTATCCTCTATCCTATCCTATCCTCTATCCTATCCTATCCTCTATCCTATCCTATCCTCTATCCTATCCTATCCTCTATCCTATCCTATCCTCTATCCTATCCTATCCTCTATCCTATCCTATCGTATCCTCTATCGTATCCTATCCTCTATCCTATCCTATCCTCTAGCCTATCCAATCCCCTGTCCTATCCTCTATCCTATCCTATCCTCTATCTTATCCTATCCTCTATCCTATCCTATCATCTATCCTATCCTATCCTCTATCCTATCCTATCCTCTATTATATCCTATCCTCTATCCTATCCTATACTCTATCCTATCTTATCCTCTATCTTATCCTATCCTCTATCCTATCCTCTATCCTATCCTATCCTCTATCCTATCCTATCCTCTATCATATCCTATCCTCTATCCTATCCTATCCTCTATCCTATCCTATCCTCTATCGTCTCCTATCATCTATCCTATCGAATCCCCTATGATATCCTCTATCCTATCCTATCCTCTATCCTATCCTATCCTCTATCCTATCCTATCCTCTATCCTATCCTCTATCCTATCCTCTATCCTTTCCTATCATCTATCCTATCCTATCCTCTATCCTATCCTATGCTTTATCCTATCCTATCCTCTATCCTATCCTATCCTCTATCCTATCCTATCCTCTATCCTATCCTATCCTCGATCCTATCCTATCCTCTATCCTATCCTATCCTCTACCCTATCCTATCCTTTATCCTATCCTATCCTCTATCCTAACCTTACCTCTATCCTATCCTATTCTCTATCCTATCCTATCCTATCCTCTACCGTCTCCTATCCTGTATCCGATCCAATCCCCTATCGTCTACAGTATCATATTCTCTATCCTATCCAATCCTCTATCCTATCCGATCCTCTATCATATCCTATCCTCTTTCCTATAATATCATCTATCCTATCCTATCCTCTTTCCTATAATATCATCTATCCTATCCTATTCTCTATCCTATCCTATCGTATCCTCTGTCCTATCCTATCCTCGATCCTATCCTATCCTCTATCCTATCCTATCGTCTATCCTATCATATCCTCTATCTTATCCTATCCTCTATCCTATCCTATCCTCTATCCTATCCTATCCTGTATCCTATAATATCATCTGTCCTATCCTATCCTCTATCCTATCCAATCGCCTATCCTATCCTCTATCGTATCCTATGCTCTATCCTATCCTATCCTCTATCCTATCCTATCCTCTATCCTATCCTATCCTCTATAATATCGTGTCCTCTATGATATCCTATCCTCATTCCTATAATATCATCTGTCCTATCCTATCCTCTATCCTATCCAATCCCCTATCCTATCCTCTATAATATCGTATCCTCTATCATATCCTATCCTCGTTCCTATAATATCATCTGTCCTATCTGATCCTCTATCCTATCCAATCCCCTATCCTATCCTCTATCGTATCCTATGCTCTATCCTATCCTATCCTCTATCCTATCCTCTATCCTATCCTCTATCCTATCCTATCCTATCCTCTATCCTTTCCTATCATCTATCCTATCGTATCCTCTATCCTATCCTATGCTTTATCCTATCCTATCCTCTATCCTATCCTATCCTCTATCCTATCCTATCCTCTATCCTATCCTATCCTCGATCCTATCCTATCCTCTATCCTATCCTATCCTCTACCCTATCCTATCCTTTATCCTATCCTATCCTCTATCCTAACCTTACCTCTATCCTATCCTATTCTCTATCCTATCCTATCCTATCCTCTACCGTCTCCTATCCTGTATCCGATCCAATCCCCTATCGTCTACAGTATCATATTCTCTATCCTATCCAATCCTCTATCCTATCCGATCCTCTATCATATCCTATCCTCTTTCCTATAATATCATCTATCCTATCCTATCCTCTTTCCTATAATATCATCTATCCTATCCTATTCTCTATCCTATCCTATCGTATCCTCTGTCCTATCCTATCCTCGATCCTATCCTATCCTCTATCCTATCCTATCGTCTATCCTATCATATCCTCTATCTTATCCTATCCTCTATCCTATCCTATCCTCTATCCTATCCTATACTGTATCCTATAATATCATCTGTCCTATCCTATCCTCTATCCTATCCAATCGCCTATCCTATCCTCTATCGTATCCTATGCTCTATCCTATCCTATCCTCTATCCTATCCTATCCTCTATCCTATCCTATCCTGTCCTCAATCCTATACTATCCTCTATCCTATCCTATCCTCTATCCTATCCTATCCTCTATCCTATCCTACCCTCTATCCTATCCTATCGTATCCTCTATCGTATCCTATCCTCTATCCTATCCTATCCTCTATTATATCCTATCCTCTATGATATCCTATCCTCATTCCTATAATATCATCTATCCTATCCTATCCTCTATCCTATCCTATCCTCTATCCTATCCTATCCTGTCCTCAATCCTATGCTATCCTCTATCCTATCCTATCCTCTATCCTATCCTATCCTCTATCCTATCCTACCCTCTATCCTATCCTATCCTATCGTATCCTCTATCGTATCCTATCCTCTATCCTATCCTATCCTCTATTATATCCTATCCTCTATACTATCCTATCCTCTATCCTACCCTATCCTCTATCCTATCCTATCCTCTATCCTATCCTATCCTCTATCCTATCCTATCCTCTATCCTATCCTATCCTCTATCCTATCCTATCCTCTATCCTATCCTATCCTCTATCCTATCCTATCCTCTATCCTATCCTATCGTATCCTCTATCGTATCCTATCCTCTATCCTATCCTATCCTCTAGCCTATCCAATCCCCTGTCCTATCCTCTATCCTATCCTATCCTCTATCTTATCCTATCCTCTATCCTATCCTATCATCTATCCTATCCTATCCTCTATCCTATCCTATCCTCTATTATATCCTATCCTCTATCCTATCCTATACTCTATCCTATCTTATCCTCTATCTTATCCTATCCTCTATCCTATCCTCTATCCTATCCTATCCTCTATCCTATCCTATCCTCTATCATATCCTATCCTCTATCCTATCCTATCCTCTATCCTATCCTATCCTCTATCGTCTCCTATCATCTATCCTATCGAATCCCCTATGATATCCTCTATCCTATCCTATCCTCTATCCTATCCTATCCTCTATCCTATCCTATCCTCTATCCTATCCTCTATCCTATCCTCTATCCTTTCCTATCATCTATCCTATCCTATCCTCTATCCTATCCTATGCTTTATCCTATCCTATCCTCTATCCTATCCTATCCTCTATCCTATCCTATCCTCTATCCTATCCTATCCTCGATCCTATCCTATCCTCTATCCTATCCTATCCTCTACCCTATCCTATCCTTTATCCTATCCTATCCTCTATCCTAACCTTACCTCTATCCTATCCTATTCTCTATCCTATCCTATCCTATCCTCTACCGTCTCCTATCCTGTATCCGATCCAATCCCCTATCGTCTACAGTATCATATTCTCTATCCTATCCAATCCTCTATCCTATCCGATCCTCTATCATATCCTATCCTCTTTCCTATAATATCATCTATCCTATCCTATCCTCTTTCCTATAATATCATCTATCCTATCCTATTCTCTATCCTATCCTATCGTATCCTCTGTCCTATCCTATCCTCGATCCTATCCTATCCTCTATCCTATCCTATCGTCTATCCTATCATATCCTCTATCTTATCCTATCCTCTATCCTATCCTATCCTCTATCCTATCCTATCCTGTATCCTATAATATCATCTGTCCTATCCTATCCTCTATCCTATCCAATCGCCTATCCTATCCTCTATCGTATCCTATGCTCTATCCTATCCTATCCTCTATCCTATCCTATCCTCTATCCTATCCTATCCTCTATAATATCGTGTCCTCTATGATATCCTATCCTCTATCCTATCATATCCTCTATCCTATCCTATCCTCTATCCTATCCTATCCTCTATAATATCGTATCCTCTATGATATCCTATCCTCATTCCTATAATATCATCTGTCCTATCCTATCCTCTATCCTATCCAATCCCCTATCCTATCCTCTATCGTATCCTATGCTCTATCCTATCCTATCCTCTATCCTATCCTATCCTATCCTCTATCCTAACCTATCCTCTATCCTATCCTATTCTCCATCCTATCCTATCCTATCCTCTACCGCCTCCTATCCTGTATCCGATCCAATCCCCTATCGTCTACCCTATCATATTCTCTATCCTATCCAATCCTCTATCCTATCCGATCCACTATCCTATCCTATCCTCTTTCCTATAATATCCTCTATCCTATCCTATTCTCTATCCTATCCTATCGTATCCTCTGTCCTATCCTATCCTCGAGCCTATCCTATCCTCTATCCTATCCTATCGTCTATCCTATCATATCCTCTATCTTATCCTATCCTCTATCCTATCCTATCCTCTATCCTATCCTATCCTGTATCCTATAATATCATCTGTCCTATCCTATCCTCTATCCTATCCAATCGCCTATCCTATCCTCTATCGTATCCTATGCTCTATCCTATCCTATCCTCTATCCTATCCTATCCTCTATCCTATCCTATCCTCTATCCTATCCTATCCTCTATCCTATCCTATCCTGTCCTCAATCCTATGCTATCCTCTATCCTATCCTATCCTCTATCCTATCCTATCCTCTATCCTATCCTACCCTCTATCCTATCCTATCCTATCGTATCCTCTATCGTATCCTATCCTCTATCCTATCCTATCCTCTATTATATCCTATCCTCTATACTATCCTATCCTCTATCCTACCCTATCCTCTATCCTATCCTATCCTCTATCCTATCCTATCCTCTATCCTATCCTATCCTCTATCCTATCCTATCCTCTATCCTATCCTATCCTCTATCCTATCCTATCCTCTATCCTATCCTATCGTATCCTCTATCGTATCCTATCCTCTATCCTATCCTATCCTCTAGCCTATCCAATCCCCTGTCCTATCCTCTATCCTATCCTATCCTCTATCTTATCCTATCCTCTATCCTATCCTATCATCTATCCTATCCTATCCTCTATCCTATCCTATCCTCTATTATATCCTATCCTCTATCCTATCCTATACTCTATCCTATCTTATCCTCTATCTTATCCTATCCTCTATCCTATCCTCTATCCTATCCTATCCTCTATCCTATCCTATCCTCTATCATATCCTATCCTCTATCCTATCCTATCCTCTATCCTATCCTATCCTCTATCGTCTCCTATCATCTATCCTATCGAATCCCCTATGATATCCTCTATCCTATCCTATCCTCTATCCTATCCTATCCTCTATCCTATCCTATCCTCTATCCTATCCTCTATCCTATCCTCTATCCTTTCCTATCATCTATCCTATCCTATCCTCTATCCTATCCTATGCTTTATCCTATCCTATCCTCTATCCTATCCTATCCTCTATCCTATCCTATCCTCTATCCTATCCTATCCTCGATCCTATCCTATCCTCTATCCTATCCTATCCTCTACCCTATCCTATCCTTTATCCTATCCTATCCTCTATCCTAACCTTACCTCTATCCTATCCTATTCTCTATCCTATCCTATCCTATCCTCTACCGTCTCCTATCCTGTATCCGATCCAATCCCCTATCGTCTACAGTATCATATTCTCTATCCTATCCAATCCTCTATCCTATCCGATCCTCTATCATATCCTATCCTCTTTCCTATAATATCATCTATCCTATCCTATCCTCTTTCCTATAATATCATCTATCCTATCCTATTCTCTATCCTATCCTATCGTATCCTCTGTCCTATCCTATCCTCGATCCTATCCTATCCTCTATCCTATCCTATCGTCTATCCTATCATATCCTCTATCTTATCCTATCCTCTATCCTATCCTATCCTCTATCCTATCCTATCCTGTATCCTATAATATCATCTGTCCTATCCTATCCTCTATCCTATCCAATCGCCTATCCTATCCTCTATCGTATCCTATGCTCTATCCTATCCTATCCTCTATCCTATCCTATCCTCTATCCTATCCTATCCTCTATAATATCGTGTCCTCTATGATATCCTATCCTCATTCCTATAATATCATCTGTCCTATCCTATCCTCTATCCTATCCAATCCCCTATCCTATCCTCTATAATATCGTATCCTCTATCATATCCTATCCTCGTTCCTATAATATCATCTGTCCTATCTGATCCTCTATCCTATCCAATCCCCTATCCTATCCTCTATCGTATCCTATGCTCTATCCTATCCTATCCTCTATCCTATCCTCTATCCTATCCTCTATCCTATCCTATCCTATCCTCTATCCTTTCCTATCATCTATCCTATCGTATCCTCTATCCTATCCTATGCTTTATCCTATCCTATCCTCTATCCTATCCTATCCTCTATCCTATCCTATCCTCTATCCTATCCTATCCTCGATCCTATCCTATCCTCTATCCTATCCTATCCTCTACCCTATCCTATCCTTTATCCTATCCTATCCTCTATCCTAACCTTACCTCTATCCTATCCTATTCTCTATCCTATCCTATCCTATCCTCTACCGTCTCCTATCCTGTATCCGATCCAATCCCCTATCGTCTACAGTATCATATTCTCTATCCTATCCAATCCTCTATCCTATCCGATCCTCTATCATATCCTATCCTCTTTCCTATAATATCATCTATCCTATCCTATCCTCTTTCCTATAATATCATCTATCCTATCCTATTCTCTATCCTATCCTATCGTATCCTCTGTCCTATCCTATCCTCGATCCTATCCTATCCTCTATCCTATCCTATCGTCTATCCTATCATATCCTCTATCTTATCCTATCCTCTATCCTATCCTATCCTCTATCCTATCCTATACTGTATCCTATAATATCATCTGTCCTATCCTATCCTCTATCCTATCCAATCGCCTATCCTATCCTCTATCGTATCCTATGCTCTATCCTATCCTATCCTCTATCCTATCCTATCCTCTATCCTATCCTATCCTGTCCTCAATCCTATACTATCCTCTATCCTATCCTATCCTCTATCCTATCCTATCCTCTATCCTATCCTACCCTCTATCCTATCCTATCGTATCCTCTATCGTATCCTATCCTCTATCCTATCCTATCCTCTATTATATCCTATCCTCTATACTATCCTATCCTCTATCCTACCCTATCCTCTATCCTATCCTATCCTCTATCCTATCCTATCCTCTATCATATCCTATAGTCTATCCTATTCTATCCTCTATCCTATCCTATTCTATCCTCTATCCTATCCTATTCTCTATCCTATCCTATCGTATCCTCTGTCCTATCCTATCCTCGATCCTATCCTATCCTCTACCGTATCCTATCGTCTATCCTATCATATCCTCTATCTTATCCTATCCTCTATCCTATACTATCCTCTATCCTATCCTATGCTCTATCCTATCCTATCCTCTATCCTATCCTATCCTCTATCCTACCCTATCCTCTATCATATCCTATCCTCTATCCTATCCTATCCTCTATCCTATCCTATCCTCTATCCTATCCTATCCTCTATCCTATCCTATCCTCTATCCTATCCTATCCTCTATCCTGTCCTATCCTCTATCCTATCCTATCCTCTATCCTATCCTATCCTCTATCCTATCATATCCTCTATCGTATCCTATCCTCTATCCTATCCTATACTCTATTCTATCCTATCCTCTATCCGATCCTATCCTATATCCTATGCTATCCTCTATCCTATCCTATCCTCTATACTAACCTATCCTCTATCCTATCCTATCCTCTATCCTATCCTATCCTCTATCCTCTATCCTATCCTATCCTCTATCCTATCCTATTCTGTATCCTATCCTATCCTCTATAATATCCTATCCTCTATCCTATCCTATCCTCTATAATATCGTATCCTCTATCATATCCTTTCCTCTTCCCTATAATATCATCTATCCTATCCTATCCTCTATCTTATCCTATCCTCTATCCTATCCTATCATCTATCCTATCCAATCCTCTATTCTATTTGATCCACTATCATATCCTATCCTCTATCCTATCCTATCCTCTATCCTATCCTATCCTCTATCCTATCCTATCCTCTATCATATTCTATCCTCTATCCTATCCTATCCTCTATCCTATCTGATCCTCTATCTTATCCTATCCTCTATCCTATCCTATCATCTATCCTATCCTATCATCTATCCTATCCTATCTTCTATCCTATCCTATCCTCTATCATATCCTATCCTCTATCCTATCCTATCCTCTATCCTATCCTGTGCTCTATCCTATCCTATCCTCTATCCTATCCTATCATCTATCCTATCCTATCCTCTATCCTATCCTATCCTCTATCCTATCCTATCCTCTATCCTAACCTATCCTCTATCCTATCCTATCCTCTATCCTATCCTATCCTCTATCCTATCCTATCCTCTATCCTATCCTATCCTCTATCCTATCCTATCCTCTATCCTATCCTATCCTCTATCCTATCCTATCCTCTATCCTATCCTATCCTCTACAATATCGTATCCTCTATCATATCCTTTCCTCTTTCCTATAATATCATCTATCCTATCCTATCCTCTATCTTATCCTATCCTCTATCTTATCCTATCCTCTTTCCTATCCTATCATCTATCCTATCCTATCCTCTATCCTATCCTATCCTCTATCCTATCCTATCCTCTATCCTATCCTATCCTCTTTCCTATCCTATCCTCTATCCTATCCTATCCTCTATCCTATCCTATCCTCTATCCTATCCTATCCTCTATCCTATCCTATCCTCTATCCTATCCTATCCTCTATCCTATCCTATCCTCTATCCTATCCTATCCTCTATCCTATCCTATCCTCTATCCTATCCTATCCTCTATCCTATCCTATCCTCTATCCTATCCTATCCTCTATCCTATCCTATCCTCTTTCCTATCCTATCCTCTATCCTATCCTATCCTCTATCCTATCCTATCCTCTATCCTATCCTATCCTCTATCCTATCCTATCCTCTATCCTATCCTATCCTCTATCCTATCCTATCCTCTATCCTATCCTATCCTCTATCCTATCCTATCCTCTATCCTATCCTATCCTCTATCCTATCCTATCCTCTATCCTATCCTATCCTCTATCCTATCCTATCCTCTATCCTATCCTATCCTATCCTCTACAATATCGTATCCTCTATCATATCCTTTCCTCTATCATATCCTATCCTCCATCCTATCCAATCCTCTATCCTATCCTATCCTCTATCCTATCCTATCGTATCCTCTATCCTATCCTATCATATCCTCTATCCTATCCTATCCTCTATCCTATCCTATACTCTATCCTATCTTATCCTCTATCTTATCCTATCCTCTATCCTATCCTCTATCCTATCCTATCCTTTATTCTATCCAATCCCCCATCCTATCCTCTATCCGATCCTATCCTCTATCCTATCCTATCCTCTATCCTATCCTATCCTCTATCTTATCCTATCCTCTATCCTATCCTATCATCTATCCTATCCTATCCTCTATCCTATCCTATCAACTATCATATCCTATCCTCTATCATATCCTATCCTATATCCTATCCTATCCTCTATCCTATCCTATCGTATCCTCTATCGTATCCTATCCTCTATCCTATCCTATCGTATCCTCTATCGTATCCTATCCTCTATACTATTCTATCCTCTATACTATCCTATCCTCTATCCTATCCTATCCTCTATCCTATCCTATCCTCTATCTTATCCTATCCTCTATCCTATCCTATCATCTATCCTATCCAATCCTCTATTCTATCTGATCCACTATCATATCCTATCCTCTATGCTATCCTATCCTCTATCCTATCCTATCCTCTATCCTATCCTATCCTCTATCATATCCTATCCTCTATCCTATCCTATCCTCTATCCTATCTTATCCTCTATCTTATCCTATCCTCTATCCTATCCTATCATCTATCCTATCCTATCTTCTATCCTATCCTATCCTCTATCATATCCTATCCTCTATCCTATCCTATCCTCTATCCTATCCTATGCTCTATCCTATCCTATCCTCTATCCTATCCTATCCTCTATCCTATCCTATCCTCTATCCTATCCTATCGTACCCTCTATCGTATCCTATCCTCTATCCTATCCTACCCTCTATCCTATCCTATCCTCTATACTATCCTATCCTCTATCGTCTCCTATCCTGTATCCGATCCAATCCCCTACCCTCTATCCTATCCTATTCTCTATCCTATCCTACTTCCTATCGTATCCTCTATCCTATCCTATCCTCTATCCTATCCTATCCTCTGTCCTGTCCTATCCTCTATCTTATCCTATTCTCTATCCTATCCTATCGTATCCTCTATCCTACCCTATCCTCTATTTTATCCTATCCTCTATCCTATCCTATCATCTATCCTATCCTATCCTCTATCCTATCCTATACTCTATCCTATCCTTTCGTTTCCTCTATCGCATCCTATCCTCTATCCTATCCTATCCTCTATCCTATCCTATCCTCTATCTTATCCTATCCTCTATCCTATCCTATCATCTATCCTATCCTATCCTCTATCCTATCCTATCCTCTATCATATCCTATCCTCTATCATATCTTATCCTCTATCCTATCCAATCCTCTATCCTATCCTATCCTCTATCCTATCCTATCGTATCCTCTATCCTATCCTATCCTATCCTCTATCCTATCCTATCCTCTACCGTCTCCTATCCTGTATCCGATCCAATCCCCTATCCTCTATCCTATCCTATCCTCTATCCTATCCTATCCTATCCTATCCTCTACCGTCTCCTATCCTGTATCCGATCCAATCCCCTATCCTCTATCCTATCCTCTATCCTATCCTATCGTATCCTCTATCGTATCCTCTATCGTATCCTATCCTCTATCCTATCCTCTATCCTATCCTATCGTATCCTCTATCGTATCCTATCCTCTATCCTATCCTATCCTCTATCCTATCCAATCCCAAATCCTATCCTCTATCCTAACCTATCCTCTATCTTATCCTATCCTCTATCCTATCCTATCATCTATCCTATCCTATCCTCTATCCTATCCTATCCTCTATCCTATCCTATCCTCTATCCCATCCTATCCTCTATCCTATTCTATCCTCTATCCTATCCTATCCTCTATCCTATCCTATCCTCTCTCCTATCCAATCCCCTATCCTATTCTCTATCCGATCCCATCCTCTATCTTATCCTATCCTCTATCCTATCCTATCATCTATCCTATCCTATCCTCTATCCTATCCTATCCTCTATCATATCCTATCCTCTATCCTATCCTATACTCTATCCTATCTTATCCTCTATCTTATCCTATCCTCTATCCTATCCTCTAGCCTATCCTATCCTTTATTCTATCCAATCCCCTATCCTATCCTCTAGCCGATCCTATCCTCTATCCTATCCTATCCTCTATCCTATCCTATCCTCTATCTTATCCTATCCTCTATCCTATCCTATCATCTATCCTATCCTATCCTCTATCCTATCCTATCCTCTATCATATCCTATCCTCTATCATATCCTATCCTCCATCCTATCCAATCCTCTATCCTATCCTATCCTCTATCCTATCCTATCGTATCCTCTATCCTATCCTATCCTATCCTCTATCCTATCCTCTATCCTATCCTCTATCCTATCCTATACTCTATCCTATCTTATCCTCTATCTTATCCTATCCTCTATCCTATCCTCTATCCTATCCTATCCTTTATTCTATCCAATCCCCTATCCTATCCTGTATCCTATCCTATCCTCTATCATATCCTATCCTCTATCATATCCTATCCTATATCCTATCCTATCCTCTATCCTATCCTATCGTATCCTTTATCGTATCCTATCCTCTATCCTATCCTATCGTATCCTCTATCGTATCCTATCCTCTATACTATCCTATCCTCTATACTATCCTATCCTCTATCCTATCCTATCCTCTATCCTATCCTATCCTCTATCCTATCCTATCCTTTATAATATCCTATCCTCTATCCTATCCTATCCTCTATAATATCGTATCCTCTATCATATCCTTTCCTCTTCCCTATAATATCATCTATCCTATCCTATCCTCTATCTTATCCTATCCTCTATCCTATCCTATCATCTATCCTATCCAATCCTCTATTCTATCTGATCCACTATCATATCCTATCCTCTATCCTATCCTATCCTCTATCCTATCCTATCCTCTATCCTATCCTATCCTCTATCATATCCTATCCTCTATCCTATCCTATCCTCTATCCTATCTTATCCTCTATCTTATCCTATCCTCTATCCTATCCTATCATCTATCCTATCCTATCTTCTATCCTATCCTATCCTCTATCATATCCTATCCTCTATCATATCCTATCCTATATCCTATCCTATCCTCTATCCTATCCTATCGTATCCTCTATCGTATCCTACCCTCTATCCTATCCTATCGTATCTTCTATCGTATCCTATCCTCTATACTATCCTATCCTCTATACTATCCTATCCTCTATCCTATCCTATCCTCTATCCTATCCTATCCTTTATAATATCCTATCCTCTATCCTATCCTATCCACTATAATATCGTATCCTCTATCATATCCTTTCCTCTTCCCTATAATATCATCTATCCTATCCTATCCTCTATCTTATCCTATCCTCTATCCTATCCTATCACCTATCCTATCCAATCCTCTATTCTATCTGATCCACTATCATATCCTATCCTCTATCCTATCCTATCCTCTATCCTATCCTATCCTCTATCATATCCTATCCTCTATCATATCCTATCCTATATCCTATCCTATCCTCTATCCTCTCCTATCGTATCCTCTATCGTATCCTATCCCTTATCCTATCCTATCGTATCCTCTATCGTATCCTATCCTCTATACTATCCTATCCTCTATACTATCCTATCCTCTATCCTATCCTATCCTCTATCCTACCTTATCCTCTATCTTATCCGATCCTCTATCCTATCCTATACTCTATCCTATCTTATCCTCTATCTTATCCTATCCTCTACCCTATCCTCTATCCTATCCTATCCTTTATTCTATCCAATCCCCTATCCTATCCTCTATCCGATCCTATCCTCTATCCTATCCTATCCTCTATCCTATCCTATCCTCTATCTTATCCTATCCTCTATCCTATCCTATCATCTATCCTATCCTATCCTCTATCCTATCCTATCCTCTATCATATCCTATCCTCTATCATATCCTATCCTATATCCTATCCTATCCTCTATCCTATCCTATCGTATCCTCTATCGTATCCTATCCTCTATCCTATCCTATCGTATCCTCTATCGTATCCTATCCTCTATACTATCCTATCCTCTATACTATCCTATCCTCTATCCTATCCTATCCTCTATCCTATCCTATCCTCTATCCTATCCTATCCTTTATAATATCCTATCCTCTATCCTATCTTATCCTCTATAATATCGTATCCTCTATCATATCCTTTCCTCTTCCCTATAATATCATCTATTCTATCCCATCCTCTATCTTATCCTATCCTCTATCCTATCCTATCATCTATCCTATCCAATCCTGTATTCTATCTGATCCACTATCATATCCTATCCTCTATCCTATCCTATCCTCTATCCTATCCTATCCTCTATCCTATCCTATCCTCTATCATATCCTATCCTCTATCCTATCCTATCCTCTATCCTATTTTATCCTCTATCTTATCCTATCCTCTATCCTATCCTATCATCTATCCTATCCTATCTTCTATCCTATCCTATCCTCTATCATATCCTATCCTCTATCCTATCCTATCCTCTATCCTATCCTATGCTCTATCCTATCCTACCCTCTATCCTATCCTATCCTCTATCCTATCCTATCCTCTATCCTATCCTATCGTACCCTCTATCGTATCCTATCCTCTATCCTATCCTACCCTCTATCCTATCCTATCCTCTATACTAACCTATCCTCTATCGTCTCCTATCCTGTATCCGATCCAATCCCCTATCCTCTATCCTATCCTATCCTCTATCCTATCCTATCCTATCCTATCCTCTACCGTCTCCTATCCTGTATCCGATCCAATCCCCTATCCTCTATCCTATCCTCTATCCTATCCTATCGTATCCTCTATCGTATCCTATCCTCTATCCAATCCCAAATCCTATCCTCTCTGCTAACCTATCCTCTATCTTATCCTATCCTCTATCTTATCCTATCATCTATCCTATCCTATCATCTATCCTATCCTATCTTCTATCCTATCCTATCCTCTATCATATCCTATCCTCTATCCTATCATATCCTCTATCATATCCTATCCTCTATCCTATCCTATCGTACCCTCTATCGTATCCTATCCTCTATCCTATCCTATCCTCTATCCTATCCTATCCTCTATACTATCCTATCCTCTATCGTCTCCTATCCTGTATCCGATCCAATCCCCTAACCTCTATCCTATCCTATTCTCTATCCTATCCTCATTCCTATCGTATCCTCTATCCTATCCTATCCTCTATCCTATACCAATCCTCTGTCCTGTCCTAGCCTCTATCTTATCCTATTCTCTATCCTATCCTATCGTATCCTCTATCCTATCCTATCCTCTATCTTATCCTATCCTCTATCCTATCCTATCATCTATCCTATCCTATCCTCTATCCTATCCTATCCTCTATCCTATCCTTTCGTATCCTCTATCGCATCCTATCCTCTATCCTATCCTATCCTATATCCTATCCAATCCTCTATACTATCCTATCCTCTATCCTATCGTATCCTCTATCTTATCCTATCCTCTATCCTATCCTATCATCTATCCTATCCTATACTCTATCCTATCCTATCGTATCCTCTATCGTATCCTATCCTCTATCCTATCCTCTCTCCTATCCAATCCCCTATCCTATTCTCTATCCGATCCTATCCTCTATCTTATCCTATCCTCTATCCTATCCTATCATCTATCCTATCCTATTCTCTATCCTATCCTATCCTCTATCATATCCTGTCCTCTATCCTATCCTATACTCTATCCTATCTTATCCTCTATCTTATCCTATCCTATCCTTTATTCTATCCAATCCCCTATCCTATCCTCTAGCCGATCCTATCCTCTATCCTATCCTATCCTCTATCCTATCCTATCCTCTATCTTATCCTATCCTCTATCCTATCCTATCATCTATCCTATCCTATCTTCAATCCTATCCTATCCTCTATCATATCCTATCCTCTATCCTATCCTATCCTCTATCCTATCCTATGCTCTATCCTATCCTATCCTCTATCGTATCCTATCCTCTATCCTATCCTATCCTCTATCCTATCCTATCGTACCCTCTATCGTATCCTATCCTCTATCCTATCCTATCCTCTATCCTATCCTATCCTCTATACTATCATATCCTCTATCGTCTCCTATCCTGTATCCGATCCAATCCCCTAACCTCTATCCTATCCTATTCTCTATCCTATCCTCATTCCTATCGTATCCTCTATCCTATCCTATCCTCTATCCTATCCTATCCTCATTCCTATCGTATCCTCTATCCTATCCTATCCTCTATCCTATCCTATCCTCTGTCCTGTCCTATCCTCTATCCTATCCTATTCTCTATCCTATCCTATCGTATCCTCTATCCTATCCTATCCTCTATCCTATCCTATCCTCTATCCTATCCTACCCTCTATCCTATCCTATCCTATCCTCTATCGTATCCTATCCTCTATCCTATCCTATCCTCTATCCTATCCTATCCTCTATACTATCCTATCCTCTATCCTAACCTATCCTCTATCCTATCCTATCCTCTATCCTATCCTATCCTTTATAATATCCTATCCTCTATCCTATCCTATCCTCTATAATATCGTATCCTCTATCATATCCTTTCCTCTTTCCTATAATATCATCTATCCTATCCTATCCTCTATCCTATCCTATCATCTATCCTATCCTATCCTATCCTCTATCCTATCCTATCCTCTATCATATCCTATCCTTTATCCTATCCTATCCTCTATCCTACCTTATCCTCTATCTTATCCTATCCTCTATCCTATCCTATCATCTATCCTATCCTATCTTCTATCCTATCCTATCCTCTATCATATCCTATCCTCTATCCTATCCTATCCTCTATCCTATCCTATCCTCTATCATATCCTATCCTATATCATATCCTATCCTATATCCTATCCTATCCTCTATCCTATCCTATCGTATCCTCTATCGTATCCTATCCTCTATACTATCCTATCCTCTATACTATCCTATCCTCTATCCTATCCTATCCTCTATCCTATCCTATCCTCTATCCTATCTTATCCTCTATCTTATCCTATCCTCTATCCTACCCTATCCTCTATCCTATCCTATCCTCTATCATATCCTATCCTATATCATATCCTATCCTATATCCTATCCTATCCTCTATCCTATCCTATCGTATCCTCTATCGTATCCTATCCTCTATACTATCCTATCCTCTATACTATCCTATCCTCTATCCTATCCTATCCTCTATCCTATCCTATCCTCTATCCTATCCTATCCTTTATAATATCATATCCTCTATCCTATCCTATCCTCTATAATATCGTATCCTCTATCATATCCTTTCCTCTTCCCTATAATATCATCTATCCTATCCTATCCTCTATCCTATCCTATCCTCTATCATATCCTATCCTATATCATATCCTATCCTATATCCTATCCTATCCTCTATCCTATCCTATCCTATCCTCTATCCTATCCTATCCTCTATCCTATCCTATCCTCTATCATATCCTATCCTCTATCCTATCCTATCCTCTATCCTATCCTATCCTCTATCCTATCCTATCGTATCCTCTATCCTATCCTATCTTATCCTCTATCCTATCCTATCCTCTATCCTATCCTATACTCTATCCTATCCTATCCTCTATCTTATCCTATCCTCTATCCTATCCTCTATCCTATCCTATCCTTTATTCTATCCAATCCTCTATCCTATCCTCTATCCGATCCTATCTTCTATCCTATCCTATCCTCTATCCTATCCTATCCTCTATCTTATCCTATCCTCTATCCTATCCTATCATCTATCCTATCCTATCCTCTATCCTATCCTATACTCTATCCTATCTTATCCTCTATCTTATCCTATCCTCTATCCTATCCTCTATCCTATCCTATCCTCTATCATATCCTATCCTCTATCCTATCCTATCCTCTATCCTATCCTATCCTTTATAATATCATATCCTCTATCCTATCCTATCCTCTATCCTATCCTATCGTATCCTCTATCCTATCATATCCTATCCTATCCTCTATCCTATCCTATACTCTATCCTATCCTATCGTACCCTCTATCGTATCCTATCCTCTATCCTATACTATCCTCTATCCTATCCTATCCTCTATACTATCCTATCCTCTATCCTATCCTATCCTCTATCATATCCTATCCTCTATCCTATCCTATCCTCTATCCTATCTTATCCTCTATCTTATCCTATCCTCTATCCTATCCTATCCTCTATCCTATCCTATCCTCTATCCTATCCTATCCTCTATCCTATCCTATCCTTTATAATATCATATCCTCTATCCTATCCTATCCTCTATAATATCGTATCCTCTATCATATCATATCCTCTATCATATCCTATCCTATATCCTATCCTATCCTCTATCCTATCTTATCGTATCCTCTATCGTATCCTATCCTCTATCCTATCCTATCGTATCCTCTATCGTATCCTATCCTCTATCATATCCTATCCTCTATGATATCCTATCCTCTATCCTATCCAATCCTCTATCCTATCCTATCCTCTATCCTATCCTATCGTATCCTCTATCCTATCCTATCCTATCCTCTATCCGATCCTATCCTCTATCCTATCCTATCCTCTATCCTATCCTATCCTCTATCTTATCCTATCCTCTATCCTATCCTATCATCTATCCTATCCTATCCTCTATCCTATCCTATCCTCTATCATATCCTATCCTCTATCATATCCTATCCTCTATCCTATCCTATCCTCTATCCTATCCTTTCGTATCCTCTATCGCATCCTATCCTCTATCCTATCCTATCCTCTATCCTATCCAATCCTCTATACTATCCTATCCTCTATCCTATCCTATTCTCTATCCTATCCTATCGTATCCTCTGTCCTATCCTATCCTCTATCCTATCCTATCCTCTATCTTATCCTATCCTCTTTCCTATCCTATCATCTATCCTATCCAATCCTCTATTCTATCTGATCCACTATCATATCCTATCCTCTATCCTATCCTATCCTCTATCCTATCCTATCCTCTATCCTATCCTATCCTCTATCATATCCTATCCTCTATCCTATCCTATCCTCTATCCTATCTTATCCTCTATCTTATCCTATCCTCTATCCTATCCTATTCTCTATCCTATCCTCATTCCTATCGTATCCTCTATCCTATCCTATCCTCTATCCTATCCTATCCTCTGTCCTGTCCTATCCTCTATCCTATCCTATTCTCTATCCTATCCTATCGTATCCTCTATCCTATCCTATCATCTATCTTATCCTATCCTCTATCCTATCCTATCATCTATCATATCCTATCCTCTATCCTATCCTATCCTCTATCCTATCCTATCCTCTATCCTATCCTATCCTCTATCATATCCTATCCTCTATCCTATCCTATCCTCTATCCTATCTTGTCCTCTATCTTATCCTATCCTCTATCCTATCCTATCATCTATCCTATCCTATCTTCTATCCTATCCTATCCTCTATCATATCCTATCCTCTATCCTATCTTATCCTCTATCTTATCCTATCCTCTATCCTATCCTATCATCTATCATATCCTATCCTCTATCCTATCCTATCCTCTATCCTATCCTATCCTCTATCCTATCCTATCCTCTATCATATCCTATCCTCTATCCTATCCTATCCTCTATCCTATCTTGTCCTCTATCTTATCCTATCCTCTATCCTATCCTATCATCTATCCTATCCTATCTTCTATCCTATCCTATCCTCTATCATATCCTATCCTCTATCCTATCCTATCCTCTATCCTATCCTATGCTCTATCCTATCCTATCCTCTATCCTATCCTATCCTCTATCCTATCCTATCCTCTATCCTATCCTATCCTCTATCCTATCCTATCGTACCCTCTATCGTATCCTATCCTCTATCCTATCCTATCCTCTATCCTATCCTATCCTCTATACTATCCTATCCTCTATCGTCTCCTATCCTGTATCCGATCCAATCCCCTAACCTCTATCCTATCCTATTCTCTATCCTATCCTCATTCCTATCGTATCCTCTATCCTATCCTATCCTCTATCCTATCCTATCCTCTGTCCTGTCCTATCCTCTATCCTATCCTATTCTCTATCCTATCCTATCGTATCCTCTATCCTATCCTATCCTCTATCTTATCCTATCCTCTATCCTATCCTATCATCTATCCTATCCTATCCTCTATCCTATCCTATCCTCTATCCTATCCTTTCGTATCCTCTATCGCATCCTATCCTCTATCCTATCCTATCCTCTATCCTATCCAATCCTCTATACTATCCTATCCTCTATCCTATCCTATTCTCTATCCTATCCTATCGTATCCTCTGTCCTATCCTATCCTCTATCCTATCCTATCCTCTATCTTATCCTATCCTCTTTCCTATCCTATCATCTATCCTATCCTATCCTCTATCCTATCCTATCCTCTATCATATCCTATCCTCTATGATATCCTATCCTCTATCCTATCCAATCCTCTATCCTATCCTATCCTCTATCCTATCCTATCGTATCCTCTATCCTATCCTATCCTATCCTCTATCCTATCCTATCCTCTACCGTCTCCTATCCTGTATCCGATCCAATCCCCTATCCTCTATCCTATCCTATCCTCTATCCTATCCTATCCTATCCTATCCTATCCTATCCTATCCTCTACCGTCTCCTATCCTGTATCCGATCCAATCCCCTATCCTCTATCCTATCCTCTATCCTATCCTATCGTATCCTCTATCGTATCCTATCCTCTATCCTATCCTATCGTATCCTCTATCGTATCCTATCCTCTATCCTATCCTATCCTCTATCCTATCCAATCCCCCATCCTATCCTCTATCCTAACCTATCCTCTATCTTATCCTATCCTCTATCCTATCCTATCCTCTATCCTATCCTATCCTCTATCCCATCCTATCCTCTATCCTATCCTATCCTCTATCCTATCCTATCCTCTATCCTATCCTATCCTCTATCCTATCCTATCCTCTATACTATCATATCCTCTATCGTCTCCTATCCTGTATCCGATCCAATCCCCTAACCTCTATTCTATCCTATTCTCTATCCTATCCTCATTCCTATCGTATCCTCTATCCTATCCTATCCTCTATCCTATCCTATCCTCTGTCCTGTCCTATCCTCTATCCTATCCTATTCTCTATCCTATCCTATCGTATCCTCTATCGTATCCTATCCTCTATCCTATCCTATCGTATCCTCTATCGTATCCTATCCTCTATCCTATCCTATCCTCTATCCTATCCAATCCCCCATCCTATCCTCTATCCTAACCTATCCTCTATCTTATCCTATCCTCTATCCTATCCTATCCTCTATCCTATCCTATCCTCTATCCCATCCTATCCTCTATCCTATCCTATCCTCTATCCTATCCTATCCTCTATCCTATCCTATCCTCTATCCTATCCTATCCTCTATACTATCATATCCTCTATCGTCTCCTATCCTGTATCCGATCCAATCCCCTAACCTCTATTCTATCCTATTCTCTATCCTATCCTCATTCCTATCGTATCCTCTATCCTATCCTATCCTCTATCCTATCCTATCCTCTGTCCTGTCCTATCCTCTATCCTATCCTATTCTCTATCCTATCCTATCGTATCCTCTATCCTATCCTATCCTCTATCTTATCCTATCCTCTATCCTATCCTATCATCTATCCTATCCTATCCTCTATCCTATCCTATCCTCTATCCTATCCTTTCGTACCCTCTATCGTATCCTATCCTCTATCCTATCCTATCCTCCATCCTATCCTATCCTCTATACTATCCTATCCTATATCGTCTCCTATCCTGTATCCGATCCAATCCCCTAACCTCTATCCTATCCTATTCTCTAACCTATCATCATTAATATCGTATCCTCTATCCTATCCTATCCTCTATCCTATCCTATCCTCTGTCCTGTCCTATCCTCTATCCTATCCTATTCTCTATCCTATCCTATCGTATCCTCTATCCTATCCTATCCTCTATCCTATCCTATCCTCTATCCTATCCTACCCTCTATCCTATCCTATCCTATCCTCTATCGTATCCTATCCTCTATCCTATCCTATCCTCTATCCTATCCTATCCTCTATACTATTCTATCCTCTATCCTATCCTATCCCCTATCCTATCCTATCCTCTATCCTATCCTATCCTTTATAATATCCTATCCTCTATCCTATCCTATCCTCTATAATATCGTATCCTCTATCATATCCTTTCCTCTTTCCTATAATATCATCTATCCTATCCTATCCTCTATCCTATCCTATCATCTATCCTATCCTATCCTATCCTCTATCCTATCCTATCCTCTATCATATCCTATCCTCTTTCCTATCCTATCCTCTATCCTATCTTATCCTCTATCTTATCCTATCCTCTATCGTATCCTATCCTCTATCCTATCCTATCGTATCCTCTATCGTATCCTATCCTCTATCCTATCCTATCCTCTATCCTATCCTATCCTCTACAATATCGTATCCTCTATCATATCCTTTCCTCTTTCCTATAATATCATCTATCCTATCCTATCCTCTATCTTATCCTATCCTCTATCCTATCCTATCATCTATCCTATACTATCCTCTATCCTATCCTATCCTCTATCCTATCCTATCCTCTATCATATCCTATCCTCTATCCTATCCTATCCTCTATCCTATCTTATCCTCTATCTTATCCTATCCTCTATCCTATCCTATCATCTATCCTATCCTATCCTCTATCCTATCCTATCGTATCCTCTATCGTATCCTATCCTCTATCCTATCCTATCCTCTCTCCTATCCAATCCCCTATCCTATTCTCTATCCGATCCTATCCTCTATCTTATCCTATCCTCTATCCTATCCTATCATCTATCCTATCCTATCCTCTATCCTATCCTATCCTCTATCATATCCTGTCCTCTATCCTATCCTATACTCTATCCTATCTTATCCTCTATCTTATCCTATCCTCTATCCTATCCTCTATCCTATCCTATCCTTTATTCTATCCAATCCCCTATCCTATCCTCTAGCCGATCCTATCCTCTATCCTATCCTATCCTCTATCCTATCCTATCCTCTATCTTATCCTATCCTCTATCCTATCCTATCCTCCATCCTATCCAATCCTCTATCCTATCCTATCCTCTATCCTATCCTATCGTATCCTCTATCCTATCCTATCTTATCCTCTATCCTATCCTATCCTCTATCCTATCCTATACTCTATCCTATCTTATCCTCTATCTTATCCTATCCTCTATCCTATCCTCTATCCTATCCTATCCTTTATTCTATCCAATCCCCTATCCTATCCTCTATCCGATCCTATCCTCTATCCTATCCTATCCTCTATCATATCCTATCCTCTATCCTATCCAATCCTCTATCATATCCTATCCTATATCCTATCCTATCCTCTATCCTATCCTATCGTATCCTCTATCGTATCCTATCCTCTATCCTATCCTATCGTATCCTCTATCGTATCCTATCCTCTATACTATCCTATCCTCTATACTATCCTATCCTCTATCATATCCTATCCTCTATCCTATCCTATCCTCTATCCTATCCTATCCTCTATCATATCCTATCCTCTATCCTATCCTATCCTCTATCCTATCTTATCCTCTATCTTATCCTATCCTCTATCCTATCCTATCATCTATCCTATCCTATCTTCTATCCTATCCTATCCTCTATCATATCCTATCCTCTATCCTATCCTATCCTCTATCCTATCCTATCGTACCCTCTATCGTATCCTATCCTCTATCCTATCCTATCCTCTATCCTATCCTATCCTCTATACTATCCTATCCTCTATCGTCTCCTATCCTGTATCCGATCCAATCCCCTAACCTCTATCCTATCCTATTCTCTATCCTATCATCATTCCTATCGTATCCTCTATCCTATCCTATCCTCTATCCTATCCTATCCTCTGTCCTGTCCTATCCTCTATCCTATCCTATTCTCTATCCTATCCTATCGTATCCTCTATCCTATCCTATCCTCTATCCTATCCTATCCTCTATCCTATCCTACCCTCTATCCTATCCTATCCTATCCTCTATCGTATCCTATCCTCTATCCTATCCTATCCTCTATCCTATCTTATCCTCTATCTTATCCTATCCTCTATCCTATCCTATCATCTATCCTATCCTATCCTCTATCCTATCCTATCGTATCCTCTATCGTATCCTATCCTCTATCCTATCCTATCCTCTCTCCTATCCAATCCCCTATCCTATTCTCTATCCGATCCTATCCTCTATCTTATCCTATCCTCTATCCTATCCTATCATCTATCCTATCCTATCCTCTATCCTATCCTATCCTCTATCATATCCTGTCCTCTATCCTATCCTATACTCTATCCTATCTTATCCTCTATCTTATCCTATCCTCTATCCTATCCTCTATCCTATCCTATCCTTTATTCTATCCAATCCCCTATCCTATCCTCTAGCCGATCCTATCCTCTATCCTATCCTATCCTCTATCCTATCCTATCCTCTATCTTATCCTATCCTCTATCCTATCCTATCCTCCATCCTATCCAATCCTCTATCCTATCCTATCCTCTATCCTATCCTATCGTATCCTCTATCCTATCCTATCTTATCCTCTATCCTATCCTCTATCCGATCCTATCCTCTATCCTATCCTATCCTCTATCCTATCCTATCCTCTATCTTATCCTATCCTCTATATTATCGTATACTCTATCCTATCTTATCCTCTATCTTATCCTATCCTCTATCCTATCCTCTATCCTATCCTATCCTTTATTCTATCCAATCCCCTATCCTATCCTCTATCCGATCCTATCCAATCCCCTATCCTATCCTCTATCTGATCCTATCCTCTATCCTATCCTATCCTCTATCCTATCCTATCCTTTATCTTATCCTATCCTCTATCCTATCCTATCATCTATCCTATCCTATCCTCTATCCTATCCTATCGTATCCTCTATCGTATCCTATCCTCTATACTATCCTATCCTCTATACTATCCTATCCTCTATCATATCCTATCCTCTATCCTATCCTATCCTCTATCCTATCCTATCCTTTATAATATCCTATCCTCTATCCTATCCTATCCTCTATAATATCGTATCCTCTATCATATCCTTTCCTCTTCCCTATAATATCATCTATCCTATCCTATCCTCTATCTTATCCTATCCTCTATCAAATCCTATCATCTATCCTATCCAATCCTCTATTCTATCTGATCCACTATCATATCCTATCCTCTATCCTATCCTATCCTCTATCCTATCCTATCCTCTATCCTATCCTATCCTCTATCATATCCTATCCTCTATCCTATCCTATCCTCTATCCTATCTTATCCTCTATCTTATCCTATCCTCTATCCTACCCTATCATCTATCCTATCCTATCTTCTATCCTATCCTATCCTCTATCATAGCCTATCCTCTATCCTATCCTATCCTCTATCCTATCCTATCGTACCCTCTATCGCATCCTATCCTCTATCCTATCCTATCCTCTATCCTATCCTATCCTCTATACTATCCTATCCTGTATCCGATCCAATCCCCTAACCTCTATCCTATCCTATTCTCTATCCTATCCTCATTCCTATCGTATCCTCTATCCTATCCTATCCTCTATCCTATCCTATCCTCTGTCCTGTCCTATCCTCTATCCTATCCTTTTCTCTATCCTATCCTATCGTATCCTCTATCCTATCCTATCCTCTATCCTATCCTATCCTCTATCCTATCCTACCCTCTATCCTATCCTATCCTATCCTCTATCGTATCCTATCCTCTATCCTATCCTATCCTCTATCCTATCCTATCCTCTATACTATCCTATCCTCTATCCTATCCTATCCTCTATCCTATCGTATCCTCTATCCTATCCTATCCTTTATAATATCCTATCCTCTATCCTATCCTATCCTCTATAATATCGTATCCTCTATCATATCCTTTCCTCTTTCCTATAATATCATCTATCCTATCCTATCCTCTATCCTATCCTATCATCTATCCTATCCTATCCTATCCTCTATCCTATCCTATCGTCTATCATATCCTATCCTCTATCCTATCCTATCCTGTATCCTATCTTATCCTCTATCTTATCCTATCCTCTATCCTATCCTATCATCTATCCTATCCTATCTTCTATCCTATCCTATCCTCTATCATATCCTATCCTCTATCCTATCCTATCCTCTATCCTATCCTATCCTCTATCCTATCCTATACTCTATCCTATCTTATCCTCTATCTTATCCTATCCTCTATCCTATCCTCTATCCTATCCTATCCTTTATTATATCCAATCCCCTATCCTATCCTCTATCCGATCCTATCCTCTATCCTATCCTATCCTCTATCCGATCCTATCCTCTATCCTATCCTATCCTCTATCCTATCCTATCCTCTATACTATCCTATCCTCTATACTATCCTATCCTCTATCCTATCCTATCCTCTATCCTATCCTATCCTCTATCCTATCCTATCCTTTATAATATCCTATCCTCTATCCTATCCTATCCTCTATAATATCGTATCCTCTATCATATCCTTTCCTCTTCCCTATAATATCATCTATCCTATCCTATCCTCTATCTTATCCTATCCTCTATCCTATCTTATCCTCTATCTTATCCTATCCTCTATCCTATCCTATACTCTATCCTATCTTATCCTCTATCTTATCCTATCCTCTATCCTATCCTCTATCCTATCCTCTATCCTATCCTATCCTTTATTCTATCCAATCCCCTATCCTATCCTCTATCCGATCCTATCCTCTATCCTATCCTATCCTCTATCCTATCCTATCCTCTATCCTATCCTATCCTCTATCATATCCTATCCTCTTTCCTATCCTATCCTCTATCCTATCCTATCTTCTATCCTATCCTATCCTCTATCCTATCCTATCCTCTATCCTATCCTATACTCTATCCTATCTTATCCTCTATCTTATCCTATCCTCTATCCTATCCTCTATCCTATCCTATCCTTTATTATATCCAATCCCCTATCCTATCCTCTATCCGATCCTATCCTCTATCCTATCCTATCCTCTATCCGATCCTATCCTCTATCCTATCCTATCCTCTATACTATCCTATCCTCTATACTATCCTATCCTCTATCCTATCCTATCCTCTATCCTATCCTATCCTCTATCCTATCCTATCCTTTATAATATCCTATCCTCTATCCTATCCTATCCTCTATAATATCGTATCCTCTATCATATCCTTTCCTCTTCCCTATAATATCATCTATCCTATCCTATCCTCTATCCTATCCTATCCTTTATAATATCCTATCCTCTATCATATCCTATCCTATATCCTATCCTATCCTCTATCCTATCCTATCGTATCCTCTATCGCATCATATCCTCTATCCTATCCTATCGTATCCTATCCTCTATACTATCCTATCCTCTATACTATCCTATCCTCTATCCTATCCTATCCTCTATCCTATCCTATCCTCTATCCTATCCTATCCTTTATAATATCCTATCCTCTATCTTATCCTATCCTCTATCCTATCCTATCATCTATCCTATCCAATCCTCTATTCTATCTGATCCACTATCATATCCTATTCTCTATCCTATCCTATCGTATCCTCTATCCTATCCTATCCTCTATCCTATCCTATCCTCTATCCTATCCTACCCTCTATCCTATCCTATCGTATCCTCTATCGTATCCTATCCTCTATCCTATCCTATCCTCTATCCTATCCTATCCTCTATCCTATCCTATCCTCTATCCTATCCTATCCTCTATCATATCCTATCCTCTATCATATCCTATCCTATATCCTATCCTATCCTCTATCCTATCCTATCGTATCCTCTATCGTATCCTATCCTCTATCCTATCCTATCGTATCCTCTATCGTATCCTATCCTCTATACTATCCTATCCTCTATACTATCCTATCCTCTATCCTATCCTATCCTCTATCCTATCCTATCCTCTATCCTATCATATCCTTTATAATATCCTATCCTCTATCCTATCCTATCCTCTATAATATCGTATCCTCTATCATATCCTTTCCTCTTCCCTATAATATCATCTATCCTATCCTATCCTCTATCTTATCCTATCCTCTATCCTATCCTATCATCTATCCTATCCAATCCTCTATTCTATCTGATCCACTATCATATCCTATCCTCTATCCTATCCTATCCTCTATCCTATCCTATCCTCTATCCTATCCTATCCTCTATCATATCCTATCCTCTATCCTATCCTATCCTCTATCCTATCTTATCCTCTATCTTATCCTATCCTCTATCCTATCCTATACTCTATCCTATCTTATCCTCTATCTTATCCTATCCTCTATCCTATCCTCTATCCTATCCTCTATCCTATCCTATCCTTTATTCTATCCAATCCCCTATCCTATCCTCTATCCGATCCTATCCTCTATCCTATCCTATCCTCTATCCTATCCTATCCTCTATCTTATCCTATCCTCTATCCTACCCTATCATCTATCCTATCCTATCCTCTATCCTATCCTATCCTCTATCATATCCTATCCTCTATCATATCCTATCCTATATCCTATCCTATCCTTTATAATATCCTATCCTCTATCCTATCCTATCCTCTATAATATCGTATCCTCTATCATATCCTTTCCTCTTCCCTATAATATCATCTATCCTATCCTATGCTCTATCTTATCCTATCCTCTATCCTATCCTATCATCTATCCTATCCAATCCTCTATTCTATCTGTTCCACTATCATATCCTATCCTCTATCCTATCCTATCCTCTATCCTATCCTATCCTCTATCCTATCCTATCCTCTATCATATCCTATCCTCTATCATATCCTATCCTATATCCTATCCTATCCTCTATCCTATCCTATCGTATCCTCTATCGCATCCTATCCTCTATCCTATCCTATCGTATCCTCTATCGTATCCTATCCTCTATACTATCCTATCCTCTATACTATCCTATCCTCTATCCTATCCTATCCTCTATCCTATCCTATCCTCTATCCTATCCTATCCTTTATAATATCCTATCCTCTATCCTATCCTATCCTCTATAATATCGTATCCTCTATCATATCCTTTCCTCTTCCCTATAATATCATCTATCCTATCCTATGCTCTATCTTATCCTATCCTCTATCCTATCCTATCATCTATCCTATCCAATCCTCTATTCTATCTGATCCACTATCATATCCTATCCTCTATCCTATCCTATCCTCTATCCTATCCTATCCTCTATCCTATCCTATCCTCTATCATATCCTATCCTCTATCCTATCCTATCCTCTATCCTATCTTATCCTCTATCTTATCCTATCCTCTATCCTATCCTATCATCTATCCTATCCTATCTTCTATCCTATCCTATCCTATATCATATCCTATCCTCTATCCTATCCTATCCTCTATCCTATCCTATGCTCTATCCTATCCTATCCTCTATCCTATCCTATCCTCTATCCTATCCTATCCTCTATCCTATCCTATCGTACCCTCTAACGTATCCTATCCTCTATCCTATCCTATCCTCTATCCTATCCTATCCTCTATACTATCCTATCCTCTATCGTCTCCTATCCTGTATCCGATCCAATCCCCTAACCTCTATCCTATCCTATTCTCTATCCTATCCTCATTCCTATCGTATCCTCTATCCTATCCTATCCTCTATCCTATCCTATCCTCTGTCCTGTCCTATCCTCTATCCTATCCTATTCTCTATCCTATCCTATCGTATCCTCTATCCTATCCTATCCTCTATCCTATCCTATCCTCTATCCTATCCTACTCTCTATCCTATCCTATCGTATCCTCTATCGTATCCTATCCTCTATCCTATCCTATCCTCTATCCTATCCTATCCTCTATACTATCCTATCCTCTATCCTATCCTATCCTCTATCCTATCCTATCCTCTATCCTATCCTATCCTTTATAATATCCTATCCTCTATCCTATCCTATCCTCTATAATATCGTATCCTCTATCATATCCTTTCCTCTTTCCTATAATATCATCTATCCTATCCTATCCTCTATCCTATCCTATCCTCTATCCTATCCTATCCTCTATCTTATCCTATCCTCTATATTATCCTATACTCTATCCTATCTTATCCTCTATCTTATCCTATCCTCTATCCTATCCTCTATCCTATCCTATCCTTTATTCTATCCAATCCCCTATCCTATCCTCTATCCGATCCTATCCAATCCCCTATCCTATCCTCTATCCGATCCTATCCTCTATCCTATCCTATCCTCTATCCTATCCTATCCTCTATCTTATCCTATCCTCTATCCTATCCTATCATCTATCCTATCCTATCCTCTATCCTATCCTATCCTCTATCATATCCTATCCTCTATCATATCCTATACTATATCCTATCCTATCCTCCATCCTATCCTATCGTATCCTCTATCGTATCCTATCCTCTATCCTATCCTATCGTATCCTCTATCCTATCCTATCCTTTATAATATCCTATCCTCTATCCTATCCTATCCTCTATAATATCGTATCCTCTATCATATCCTTTCCTCTTCCCTATAATATCATCTATCCTATCCTATCCTCTATCTTATCCTATCCTCTATCAAATCCTATCATCTATCCTATCCAATCCTCTATTCTATCTGATCCACTATCATATCCTATCCTCTATCCTATCCTATCCTCTATCCTATCCTATCCTCTATCCTATCCTATCCTCTATCATATCCTATCCTATCCTATCCTCTATCCTATCTTATCCTCTATCTTATCCTATCCTCTATCCTATCCTATCATCTATCCTATCCTATCTTCTATCCTATCCTATCCTCTATCATATCCTATCCTCTATCCTATCCTATCCTCTATCCTATCCTATCGTACCCTCTATCGTATCCTATCCTCTATCCTATCCTATCCTCCATCCTATCCTATCCTTTATTCTATCCAATCCCCTATCCTATCCTCTATCCGATCCTATCCAATCCCCTATCCTATCCTCTATCCGATCCTATCCTCTATCCTATCCTATCCTCTATCCTATCCTATCCTCTATCATATCCTATCCTCTATCATATCCTATCCTATATCCTATCCTATCCTCTATCCTATCCTATCGTATCCTCTATCGTATCCTATCCTCTATCCTATCCTATCGTATCCTCTATCGTATCCTATCCTCTATACTATCCTATCCTCTATACTATCCTATCCTCTATCATATCCTATCCTCTATCCTATCCTATCCTCTATCCTATCCTATCCTCTATCATATCCTATCCTCTATCCTATCCTATCCTCTATCCTATCTTATCCTCTATCTTATCCTATCCTCTATCCTATCCTATCATCTATCCTATCCTATCTTCTATCCTATCCTATCCTCTATCATATCCTATCCTCTATCCTATCCTATCCTCTATCCTATCCTATCGTACCCTCTATCGTATCCTATCCTCTATCCTATCCTATCCTCTATCCTATCCTATCCTCTATACTATCCTATCCTCTATCGTCTCCTATCCTGTATCCGATCCAATCCCCTAACCTCTATCCTATCATATTCTCTATCCTATCATCATTCCTATCGTATCCTCTATCCTATCCTATCCTCTATCCTATCCTATCCTCTGTCCTGTCCTATCCTCTATCCTATCCTATTCTCTATCCTATCCTATCGTATCCTCTATCCTATCCTATCCTCTATCCTATCCTATCCTCTATCCTATCCTACCCTCTATCCTATCCTATCCTATCCTCTATCGTATCCTATCCTCTATCCTATCCTATCCTCTATCCTATCTTATCCTCTATCTTATCCTATCCTCTATCCTATCCTATCATCTATCCTATCCTATCCTCTATCCTATCCTATCGTATCCTCTATCGTATCCTATCCTCTATCCTATCCTATCCTCTCTCCTATCCAATCCCCTATCCTATTCTCTATCCGATCCTATCCTCTATCTTATCCTATCCTCTATCCTATCCTATCATCTATCCTATCCTATCCTCTATCCTATCCTATCCTCTATCATATCCTGTCCTCTATCCTATCCTATACTCTATCCTATCTTATCCTCTATCTTATCCTATCCTCTATCCTATCCTCTATCCTATCCTATCCTTTATTCTATCCAATCCCCTATCCTATCCTCTAGCCGATCCTATCCTCTATCCTATCCTATCCTCTATCCTATCCTATCCTCTATCTTATCCTATCCTCTATCCTATCCTATACTCCATCCTATCCAATCCTCTATCCTATCCTATCCTCTATCCTATCCTATCGTATCCTCTATCCTATCCTATCTTATCCTCTATCCTATCCTATCCTCTATCCTATCCTATACTCTATCCTATCTTATCCTCTATCTTATCCTATCCTCTATCCTATCCTCTATCCTATCCTCTATCCTATCCTATCCTTTATTCTATCCAATCCCCTATCCTATCCTCTATCCGATCCTATCCTCTATCCTATCCTATCCTCTATACTATCCTATCCTCTATCTTATCCTATCCTCTATCCTATCCTATCATCTATCCTATCCTATCCTCTATCCTATCCCATACTCTATCCTATCTTATCCTCTATCTTATCCTATCCTCTATCCTATCCTCTATCCTATCCTATCCTTTATTCTATCCAATCCCCTATCCTATACTCTATCCGATCCTATCCTCTATCCTATCCTATCCTCTATCCTATCCTATCCTCTATCTTATCCTATCCTCTATATTATCGTATACTCTATCCTATCTTATCCTCTATCTTATCCTATCCTCTATCCTATCCTCTATCCTATCCTATCCTTTATTCTGACCAATCCCCTATCCTATCCTCTATCCGATCCTATCCAATCCCCTATCCTATCCTCTATCTGATCCTATCCTCTATCCTATCCTATCCTCTATCCTATCCTATCCTTTATCTTATCCTATCCTCTATCCTATCCCATCATCTATCCTATCCTATCCTCTATCCTATCCTATCGTATCCTCTATCGTATCCTATCCTCTATACTATCCTATCCTCTATACTATCCTATCCTCTATCATATCCTATCCTCTATCCTATCCTATCCTCTATCCTATCCTATCCTTTATAATATCCTATCCTCTATCCTATCCTATCCTCTATAATATCGTATCCTCTATCATATCCTTTCCTCTTCCCTATAATATCATCTATCCTATCCTATCCTCTATCTTATCCTATCCTCTATCAAATCCTATCATCTATCCTATCCAATCCTCTATTCTATCTGATCCACTATCATATCCTATCCTCTATCCTATCCTATCCTCTATCCTATCCTATCCTCTATCCTATCCTATCCTCTATCATATCCTATCCTCTATCCTATCCTATCCTCTATCCTATCTTATCCTCTATCTTATCCTATCCTCTATCCTACCCTATCATCTATCCTATCCTATCTTCTATCCTATCCTATCCTCTATCATAGCCTATCCTCTATCCTATCCTATCCTCTATCCTATCCTATCGTACCCTCTATCGCATCCTATCCTCTATCCTATCCTATCCTCTATCCTATCCTATCCTCTATACTATCCTATGCTGTATCCGATCCAATCCCCTAACCTCTATCCTATCGTATCCTCTATCCTATCCTATCCTCTATCCTATCCTATCCTCTGTCCTGTCCTATCCTCTATCCTATCCTTTTCTCTATCCTATCCTATCGTATCCTCTATCCTATCCTATCCTCTATCCTATCCTATCCTCTATCCTATCCTACCCTCTATCCTATCCTATCCTATCCTCTATCGTATCCTATCCTCTATCCTATCCTATCCTCTATCCTATCCTATCCTCTATACTATCCTATCCTCTATCCTATCCTATCCTCTATCCTATCGTATCCTCTATCCTATCCTATCCTTTATAATATCCTATCCTCTATCCTATCCTATCCTCTATAATATCGTATCCTCTATCATATCCTTTCCTCTTTCCTATAATATCATCTATCCTATCCTATCCTCTATCCTATCCTATCATCTATCCTATCCTATCCTATCCTCTATCCTATCCTATCGTCTATCATATCCTATCCTCTATCCTATCCTATCCTGTATCCTATCTTATCCTCTATCTTATCCTATCCTCTATCCTATCCTATCATCTATCCTATCCTATCTTCTATCCTATCCTATCCTCTATCATATCCTATCCTCTATCCTATCCTATCCTCTATCCTATCCTATCCTCTATCCTATCTTATCCTCTATCTTATCCTATCCTCTATCCTATCCTATCCTCTATCCTATCCTATACTCTATCCTATCTTATCCTCTATCTTATCCTATCCTCTATCCTATCCTCTATCCTATCCTATCGTTTATTATATCCAATCCCCTATCCTATCCTCTATCCGATCCTATCCTCTATCCTATCCTATCCTCTATCCGATCCTATCCTCTATCCTATCCTATCCTCTATCCTATCCTATCCTCTATCTTATCCTATCCTCTATCCTATCCTATCATCTATCCTATCCTATCCTCTATCCTATCCTATCCTCTATCATATCCTATCCTCTATCATATCCTATCCTCTATCCTATCCTATCGTATCCTCTATCGTATCCTATCCTCTATCCTATCCTATCGTATCCTCTATCGTATCCTATCCTCTATACTATCCTATCCTCTATACTATCCTATCCTCTATCCTATCCTATCCTCTATCCTATCCTATCCTCTATCCTATCCTATCCTTTATAATATCCTATCCTCTATCCTATCCTATCCTCTATAATATCGTATCCTCTATCATATCCTTTCCTCTTCCCTATAATATCATCTATCCTATCCTATCCTCTATCTTATCCTATCCTCTATCCTATCTTATCCTCTATCTTATCCTATCCTCTATCCTATCCTATACTCTATCCTATCTTATCCTCTATCTTATCCTATCCTCTATCCTGTCCTCTATCCTATCCTCTATCCTATCCTATCCTTTATTCTATCCAATCCCCTATCCTATCCTCTATCCGATCCTATCCTCTATCCTATCCTATCCTCTATCCTATCCTATCCTCTATCCTATCCTATCCTCTATCATATCCTATCCTCTTTCCTATCCTATCCTCTATCCTATCCTATCTTCTATCCTATCCTATCCTCTATCCTATCCTATCCTCTATCCTATCCTATACTCTATCCTATCTTATCCTCTATCTTATCCTATCCTCTATCCTATCCTCTATCCTATCCTATCCTTTATTATATCCAATCCCCTATCCTATCCTCTATCCGATCCTATCCTCTATCCTATCCTATCCTCTATCCGATCCTATCCTCTATCCTATCCTATCCTCTATCCTATCCTATCCTCTATCTTATCCTATCCTCTATCCTACCCTATCATCTATCCTATCCTATCCTCTATCCTATCCTATCCTCTATCATATCCTATCCTCTATCATATCCTATCCTATATCCTATCCTATCCTCTATCCTATCCTATCGTATCCTCTATCGCATCCTATCCTCTATCCTATCCTATCGTATCCTATCCTCTATACTATCCTATCCTCTATACTATCCTATCCTCTATCCTATCCTATCCTCTATCCTATCCTATCCTCTATCCTATCCTATCCTTTATAATATCCTATCCTCTATCCTATCCTATCCTCTATAATATCGTATCCTCTATCATATCCTTTCCTCTTCCCTATAATATCATCTATCCTATCCTATCCTCTATCCTATCCTATCCTCTATCCTATCCTATCCTTTATAATATCCTATCCTCTATCATATCCTATCCTATATCCTATCCTATCCTCTATCCTATCCTATCGTATCCTCTATCGCATCATATCCTCTATCCTATCCTATCGTATCCTATCCTCTATACTATCCTATCCTCTATACTATCCTATCCTCTATCCTATCCTATCCTCTATCCTATCCTATCCTCTATCCTATCCTATCCTTTATAATATCCTATCCTCTATCTTATCCTATCCTCTATCCTATCCTATCATCTATCCTATCCAATCCTCTATTCTATCTGATCCACTATCATATCCTATTCTCTATCCTATCCTATCGTATCCTCTATCCTATCCTATCCTCTATCCTATCCTATCCTCTATCATATCCTATCCTCTATCATATCCTATCCTATATCCTATCCTATCCTCTATCCTATCCTATCGTATCCTCTATCGTATCCTATCCTCTATCCTATCCTATCGTATCCTCTATCGTATCCTATCCTCTATACTATCCTATCCTCTATACTATCCTATCCTCTATCCTATCCTATCCTCTATCCTATCCTATCGTATCCTCTATCGTATCCTATCCTCTATCCTATCCTATCGTATCCTCTATCGTATCCTATCCTCTATACTATCCTATCCTCTATACTATCCTATCCTCTATCCTATCCTATCCTCTATCCTATCCTATCCTCTATCCTATCATATCCTTTATAATATCCTATCCTCTATCCTATCCTATCCTCTATAATATCGTATCCTCTATCATATCCTTTCCTCTTCCCTATAATATCATCTATCCTATCCTATCCTCTATCTTATCCTATCCTCTATCCTATCCTATCATCTATCCTATCCAATCCTCTATTCTATCTGATCCACTATCATATCCTATCCTCTATCCTATCCTATCCTCTATCCTATCCTATCCTCTATCCTATCCTATCCTCTATCATATCCTATCCTCTATCCTATCCTATCCTCTATCCTATCTTATCCTCTATCTTATCCTATCCTCTATCCTATCCTATACTCTATCCTATCTTATCCTCTATCTTATCCTATCCTCTATCCTATCCTCTATCCTATCCTCTATCCTATCCTATCCTTTATTCTATCCAATCCCCTATCCTATCCTCTATCCGATCCTATCCTCTATCCTATCCTATCCTCTATCCTATCCTATCCTCTATCTTATCCTATCCTCTATCCTACCCTATCATCTATCCTATCCTATCCTCTATCCTATCCTATCCTCTATCATATCCTATCCTCTATCATATCCTATCCTATATCCTATCCTATCCTTTATAATATCCTATCCTCTATCCTATCCTATCCTCTATAATATCGTATCCTCTATCATATCCTTTCCTCTTCCCTATAATATCATCTATCCTATCCTATGCTCTATCTTATCCTATCCTCTATCCTATCCTATCATCTATCCTATCCAATCCTCTATTCTATCTGATCCACTATCATATCCTATCCTCTATCCTATCCTATCCTCTATCCTATCCTATCCTCTATCCTATCCTATCCTCTATCATATCCTATCCTCTATCATATCCTATCCTATATCCTATCCTATCCTCTATCCTATCCTATCGTATCCTCTATCGCATCCTATCCTCTATCCTATCCTATCGTATCCTCTATCGTATCCTATCCTCTATACTATCCTATCCTCTATACTATCCTATCCTCTATCCTATCCTATCCTCTATCCTATCCTATCCTCTATCCTATCCTATCCTTTATAATATCCTATCCTCTATCCTATCCTATCCTCTATAATATCGTATCCTCTATCATATCCTTTCCTCTTCCCTATAATATCATCTATCCTATCCTATGCTCTATCTTATCCTATCCTCTATCCTATCCTATTCTCTATCCTATCCTCATTCCTATCGTATCCTCTATCCTATCGTATCCTCTATCCTATCCTATCCTCTATCCTATCCTATCCTCTATCCTATCCTACCCTCTATCCTATCCTATCGTATCCTCTATCGTATTCTATCCTCTGTCCTATCCTATCCTCTATCCTATCCTATCCTCTATACTATCCTATCCTCTATCCTATCCTATCCTCTATACTATCCTATCCTCTATACTATCCTATCCTCTATCCTATCCAATCCCCTAACCTCTATCCTATCCTATTCTCTATCCTATCCTCATTCCTATCGTATCCTCTATCCTATCCTATCCTCTATCCTATCCTATCCTCTGTCCTGTCCTATCCTCTATCCTATCCTATTCTCTATCCTATCCTATCGTATCCTCTATCCTATCCTATCCTCTATCCTATCCTATCCTCTATCCTATCCTACTCTCTATCCTATCCTATCGTATCCTCTATCGTATCCTATCCTCTATCCTATCCTATCCTCTATCCTATCCTATCCTCTATACTATCCTATCCTCTATCCTATCCTATCCTCTATCCTATCCTATCCTCTATCCTATCCTATCCTTTATAATATCCTATCCTCTATCCTATCCTATCCTCTATAATATCGTATCCTCTATCATATCCTTTCCTCTTTCCTATAATATCATCTATCCTATCCTATCCTCTATCCTATCCTATCATCTATCCTATCCTATCCTATCCTCTATCCTATCCTATCCTCTATCATATCCTATCCTCTATCCTATCCTATCCTCTATCGTATCTTATCCTCTATTTTATCCTATCCTCTATCCTATCCTATCATCTATCCTATCCTATCTTCTATCCTATCCTATCCTCTATCATATCCTATCCTCTATCCTATACTTTCCTCTATCCTATCCTATCCTCTATCCTATCCTATCCTCTATCCTATCCTATCCTATCCTCTATCCTATCCTATCATCTATCCTATCCTATCCTCTATCCTATCCTATCCTCTATCATATCCTATCCTCTATCCTATCCTATATTCTATCCTATCTTATCCTGTATCTTATCCTATCCTCTATCCTATCCTCTATCCTATCCTATCCTTTATTCTATCCAATCCCCTATCCTATCCTCTATCCGATCCTATCCTCTATCCTATCCTATCCTCTATCATATCCTATCCTCTATCTTATCCTATCCTCTATCCTATCCTATCCTCTATCCTATCCTATCGTATCCTCTATCCTATCATATCCTATCCTCTATCCTATCCTATCCTCTATCCTATCCTATACTCTATCCTATCTTATCCTCTATCTTATCCTATCCTCTATCCTATCCTCTATCCTATCCTATCCTTTATTCTATCCAATCCGCTATCCTATACTCTATCCGATCCTATCCTCTATCCTATCCTATCATCTATCCTATCCTATCCTCTATCCTATCCTATCCTCTATCATATCCTATCCACTATCATATCCTATCCTCTATCCTATCCTATCCTCTATCCTATCCTATCCTCTATCGTATCCTATCCTCTATACTATCCTATCCTCTATACTATCCTATCCTCTATCCTATCCTATCCTCTATCCTATCCTATCCTCTGTCCTGTCCTATCCTCTATCCTATCCTATTCTCTATCCTATCCTATCGTATCCTCTAACCTATCCTATCATCTATCCTAACCTATCCTCTATCTTATCCTATCCTCTATCCTATCCTATCCTCTATCCTATCCTATCCTCTATCCTATCCTATCGTATCCTCTATCCTATCATATCCTATCCTCTATCCTATCCTATCCTCTATCCTATCCTATACTCTATCCTATCCTATCCTCTATCCTATCCTATCATCTATCCTATCTTATCCTCTATTTTATCCTATCCTCTATCCTATCCTATCTTCTATCCTATGGTATCCTCTATCATATCCTATCCTCTATCCTATCCTTTCCTCTATCCTATCCTATCCTCTATCCTATCCTATCCTGTATCCTATCCTATCCTATCCTCTATCCTATCCTATCATCTATCCTATCCTATCCTCTATCCTATCCTATCCTCTATCATATCCTATCCTCTATACTATCCTATCCTCTATCCTATCCTATCCTCTATCCTATAATATCCTCTATCCTATCCTATCCTTTATAATATCCTATCCTCTATCCTATCCTATCCTCTATAATATCGTATCCTCTATCATATCCTTTCCTCTTTCCTATAATATCATCTATCCTATCCTATCCTCTATCCTATCCTATCATCTATCCTATCCTATCCTATCCTCTATCCTATCCTATCCTCTATCATGTCCTATCCTCTATCCTATCCTATCCTCTATCCTATAATATCCTCTATCCTATCCTATCCTTTATAATATCCTATCCTCTATCCTATCCTATCCTCTATAATATCGTATCCTCTATCATATCCTTTCCTCTTTCCTATAATATCATCTATCCTATCCTATCCTCTATCGTATCCTATCCTCTATACTATCCTATCCTCTATACTATCCTATCCTCCATCCTATCCTATCCTCTATCCTATCCTATCCTCTGTCCTGTCCTATCCTCTATCCTATCCTATTCTCTATCCTATCCTATCGTATCCTCTAACCTATCCTATCATCTATCCTAACCTATCCTCTATCTTATCCTATCCTCTATCCTATCCTATCCTCTATCCTATCCTATCCTCTATCCTATCCTATCGTATCCTCTATCCTATCATATCCTATCCTCTATCCTATCCTATCCTCTATCCTATCCTATACTCTATCCTATCCTATCCTCTATCCTATCCTATCATCTATCCTATCTTATCCTCTATTTTATCCTATCCTCTATCCTATCCTATCATCTATCCTATCCTATCTTCTATCCTATGGTATCCTCTACCATATCCTATCCTCTATCCTATCCTATCCTCTATCCTATCCTATCGTATCCTCTATCCTATCATATCCTATCCTCTATCCTATCCTATCCTCTATCCTATCCTATACTCTATCCTATCCTATCCTCTATCCTATCCTATCATCTATCCTATCTTATCCTCTATTTTATCCTATCCTCTATCCTATCCTATCTTCTATCCTATGGTATCCTCTATCATATCCTATCCTCTATCCTATCCTTTCCTCTATCCTATCCTATCCTCTATCCTATCCTATCCTGTATCCTATCCTATCCTATCCTCTATCCTATCCTATCATCTATCCTATCCTATCCTCTATCCTATCCTATCCTCTATCATATCCTATCCTCTATACTATCCTATCCTCTATCCTATCCTATCCTCTATCCTATAATATCCTCTATCCTATCCTATCCTTTATAATATCCTATCCTCTATCCTATCCTATCCTCTATAATATCGTATCCTCTATCATATCCTTTCCTCTTTCCTATAATATCATCTATCCTATCCTATCCTCTATCCTATCCTATCCTCTATCGTATCCTATCCTCTATACTATCCTATCCTCTATACTATCCTATCCTCTATCCTATCCTATCCTCTATCCTATCCTATCCTCTGTCCTGTCCTATCCTCTATCCTATCCTATCCTCTATCCTATCCTATCGTATCCTCTAACCTATCCTATCATCTATCCTAACCTATCCTCTATCTTATCCTATCCTCTATCCTATCCTATCCTCTATCCTATCCTATCCTCTATCCTATCCTATCGTATCCTCTATCCTATCATATCCTATCCTCTATCCTATCCTATCCTCTATCCTATCCTATACTCTATCCTATCCTATCCTCTATCCTATCCTATCATCTATCCTATCTTATCCTCTATTTTATCCTATCCTCTATCCTATCCTATCATCTATCCTATCCTATCTTCTATCCTATGGTATCCTCTATCATATCCTATCCTCTATCCTATCCTTTCCTCTATCCTATCCTATCCTCTATCCTATCCTATCCTCTATCCTATCCTATCCTATCCTCTATCCTATCCTATCATCTATCCTATCCTATCCTCTATCCTATCCTATCCTCTATCATATCCTATCCTCTATACTATCCTATCCTCTATCCTATCCTATCCTCTATCCTATAATATCCTCTATCCTATCCTATCCTTTATAATATCCTATCCTCTATCCTATCCTATCCTCTATAATATCGTATCCTCTATCATATCCTTTCCTCTTTCCTATAATATCATCTATCCTATCCTATCCTCTATCCTATCCTATCCTCTATCATATCCTATCCTCTATCCTATCCTATCCTCTATCCTATCTTATCCTCTATTTTATCTTATCCTCTATCCTATCCTATCATCTATCCTATCCTATCTTCTATCCTATCCTATCCTCTATCATATCCTATCCTCTATCCTATCCTTTCCTCTATCCTATCCTATCCTCTATCCTATCCTATCCTCTATCCTATCCTATCCTATCCTATCCTCTATCCTATCCTATCATCTATCCTATCCTATCCTCTATCCTATCCTATCCTCTATCATATCCTATCCTCTATCCTATCCTATACTCTATCCTATCTTATCCTCTATCTTATCCTATCCTCTATCCTATCCTCTATCCTATCCTATCCTTTATTCTATCCAATCCCCTATCCTATCCTCTATCCGATCCTATCCTCTATCCTATCCTATCCTCTATCCGATCCTATCCTCTATCCTATCCTATCCTCTATCCTATCCTATCCTCTATCTTATCCTAACCTCTATCCTATCCTATCATCTATCCTATCCTATCCTCTATCCTATCCTATCCTCTATACTATCCTATCCTCTATCCTATCCTATCCTCTATCCTATAATATCCTCTATCCTATCCTATCCTTTATAATATCCTATCCTCTATCCTATCCTATCCTCTATAATATCGTATCCTCTATCATATCCTTTCCTCTTTCCTATAATATCATCTATCCTATCCTATCCTCTATCCTATCCTATCCTCTATCGTATCCTATCCGCTATACTATCCTATCCTCTATACTATCCTATCCTCTATCCTATCCTATCCTCTATCCTATCCTATCCTCTGTCCTGTCCTATCCTCTATCCTATCCTATTCTCTATCCTATCCTATCGTATCCTCTAACCTATCCTATCATCTATCCTAACCTATCCTCTATCTTATCCTATCCTCTATCCTATCCTATCCTCTATCCTATCCTATCCTCTATCCTATCCTATCGTATCCTCTATCCTATCATATCCTATCCTCTATCCTATCCTATCCTCTATCCTATCCTATACTCTATCCTATCCTATCCTCTATCCTATCCTATCATCTATCCTATCTTATCCTCTATTTTATCCTATCCTCTATCCTATCCTATCTTCTATCCTATGGTATCCTCTATCATATCCTATCCTCTATCCTATCCTTTCCTCTATCCTATCCTATCCTCTATCCTATCCTATCCTGTATCCTATCCTATCCTATCCTCTATCCTATCCTATCATCTATCCTATCCTATCCTCTATCCTATCCTATCCTCTATCATATCCTATCCTCTATACTATCCTATCCTCTATCCTATCCTATCCTCTATCCTATAATATCCTCTATCCTATCCTATCCTTTATAATATCCTATCCTCTATCCTATCCTATCCTCTATAATATCGTATCCTCTATCATATCCTTTCCTCTTTCCTATAATATCATCTATCCTATCCTATCCTCTATCCTATCCTATCATCTATCCTATCTTATACTCTATTTTATCCTATCCTCTATCCTATCCTATCATCTATCCTATCCTATCTTCTATCCTATGGTATCCTCTACCATATCCTATCCTCTATCCTATCCTATCCTCTATCCTATCCTATCCTCTATCCTATCCTATCGTATCCTCTATCCTATCATATCCTATCCTCTATCCTATCCTATCCTCTATCCTATCCTATACTCTATCCTATCCTATCCTCTATCCTATCCTATCATCTATCCTATCTTATCCTCTATTTTATCCTATCCTCTATCCTATCCTATCTTCTATCCTATGGTATCCTCTATCATATCCTATCCTCTATCCTATCCTTTCCTCTATCCTATCCTATCCTCTATCCTATCCTATCCTGTATCCTATCCTATCCTATCCTCTATCCTATCCTATCATCTATCCTATCCTATCCTCTATCCTATCCTATCCTCTATCATATCCTATCCTCTATACTATCCTATCCTCTATCCTATCCTATCCTCTATCCTATAATATCCTCTATCCTATCCTATCCTTTATAATATCCTATCCTCTATCCTATCCTATCCTCTATAATATCGTATCCTCTATCATATCCTTTCCTCTTTCCTATAATATCATCTATCCTATCCTATCCTCTATCCTATCCTATCCTCTATCGTATCCTATCCTCTATACTATCCTATCCTCTATACTATCCTATCCTCTATCCTATCCTATCCTCTATCCTATCCTATCCTCTGTCCTGTCCTATCCTCTATCCTATCCTATTCTCTATCCTATCCTATCGTATCCTCTAACCTATCCTATCATCTATCCTAACCTATCCTCTATCTTATCCTATCCTCTATCCTATCCTATCCTCTATCCTATCCTATCCTCTATCCTATCCTATCGTATCCTCTATCCTATCATATCCTATCCTCTATCCTATCCTATCCTCTATCCTATCCTATACTCTATCCTATCCTATCCTCTATCCTATCCTATCATCTATCCTATCTTATCCTCTATTTTATCCTATCCTCTATCCTATCCTATCATCTATCCTATCCTATCTTCTATCCTACGGTATCCTCTATCATATCCTATCCTCTATCCTATCCTTTCCTCTATCCTATCCTATCCTCTATCCTATCCTATCCTCTATCCTATCCTATCCTATCCTCTATCCTATCCTATCATCTATCCTATCCTATCCTCTATCCTATCCTATCCTCTATCATATCCTATCCTCTATACTATCCTATCCTCTATCCTATCCTATCCTCTATCCTATAATATCCTCTATCCTATCCTATCCTTTATAATATCCTATCCTCTATCCTATCCTATCCTCTATAATATCGTATCCTCTATCATATCCTTTCCTCTTTCCTATAATATCATCTATCCTATCCTATCCTCTATCCTATCCTATCATCTATCCTATCCTATCCTATCCTCTATCCTATCCTATCCTCTATCATGTCCTATCCTCTATCCTATCCTATCCTCTATCCTATAATATCCTCTATCCTATCCTATCCTTTATAATATCCTATCCTCTATCCTATCCTATCCTCTATCATATCCTTTCCTCTTTCCTATAATATCATCTATCCTATCCTATCCTCTATCCTATCCTATCCTCTATCGTATCCTATCCTCTATACTATCCTATCCTCTATACTATCCTATCCTCTATCCTATCCTATCCTCTATCCTATCCTATCCTCTGTCCTGTCCTATCCTCTATCCTATCCTATTCTCTATCCTATCCTATCGTATCCTCTAACCTATCCTATCATCTATCCTAACCTATCCTCTATCTTATCCTATCCTCTATCCTATCCTATCCTCTATCCTATCCTATCCTCTATCCTATCCTATCCTCTATCCTATCCTATCGTATCCTCTATCCTATCATATCCTATCCTCTATCCTATCCTATCCTCTATCCTATCCTATACTCTATCCTATCCTATCCTCTATCCTATCCTATCATCTATCCTATCTTATCCTCTATTTTATCCTATCCTCTATCCTATCCTATCATCTATCCTATCCTATCTTCTATCCTATGGTATCCTCTATCATATCCTATCCTCTATCCTATCCTATCCTCTATCCTATCCTATCCTCTATCCTATCCTATCGTATCCTCTATCCTATCATATCCTATCCTCTATCCTATCCTATCCTCTATCCTATCCTATACTCTATCCTATCCTATCCTCTATCCTATCCTATCATCTATCCTATCTTATCCTCTATTTTATCCTATCCTCTATCCTATCCTATCTTCTATCCTATGGTATCCTCTATCATATCCTATCCTCTATCCTATCCTTTCCTCTATCCTATCCTATCCTCTATCCTATCCTATCCTGTATCCTATCCTATCCTATCCTCTATCCTATCCTATCATCTATCCTATCCTATCCTCTATCCTATCCTATCCTCTATCATATCCTATCCTCTATACTATCCTATCCTCTATCCTATCCTATCCTCTATCCTATAATATCCTCTATCCTATCCTATCCTTTATAATATCCTATCCTCTATCCTATCCTATCCTCTATAATATCGTATCCTCTATCATATCCTTTCCTCTTTCCTATAATATCATCTATCCTATCCTATCCTCTATCCTATCCTATCATCTATCCTATCCTATCCTATCCTCTATCCTATCCTATCCTCTATCATGTCCTATCCTCTATCCTATCCTATCCTCTATCCTATAATATCCTCTATCCTATCCTATCCTTTATAATATCCTATCCTCTATCCTATCCTATCCTCTATAATATCGTATCCTCTATCATATCCTTTCCTCTTTCCTATAATATCATCTATCCTATCCTATCCTCTATCCTATCCTATCCTCTATCGTATCCTATCCTCTATACTATCCTATCCTCTATACTATCCTATCCTCTATCCTATCCTATCCTCTATCCTATCCTATCCTCTGTCCTGTCCTATCCTCTATCCTATCCTATTCTCTATCCTATCCTATCGTATCCTCTAACCTATCCTATCATCTATCCTAACCTATCCTCTATCTTATCCTATCCTCTATCCTATCCTATCCTCTATCCTATCCTATCCTCTATCCTATCCTATCGTATCCTCTATCCTATCATATCCTATCCTCTATCCTATCCTATCCTCTATCCTATCCTATACTCTATCCTATCCTATCCTCTATCCTATCCTATCATCTATCCTATATTATCCTCTATTTTATCCTATCCTCTATCCTATCCTATCATCTATCCTATCCTATCTTCTATCCTATGGTATCCTCTATCATATCCTATCCTCTATCCTATCCTTTCCTCTATCCTATCCTATCCTCTATCCTATCCTATCCTCTATCCTATCCTATCCTATCCTCTATCCTATCCTATCATCTATCCTATCCTATCCTCTATCCTATCCTATCCTCTATCATATCCTATCCTCTATACTATCCTATCCTCTATCCTATCCTATCCTCTATCCTATAATATCCTCTATCCTATCCTATCCTTTATAATATCCTATCCTCTATCCTATCCTATCCTCTATAATATCGTATCCTCTATCATATCCTTTCCTCTTTCCTATAATATCATCTATCCTATCCTATCCTCTATCCTATCCTATCATCTATCCTATCCTATCCTATCCTCTATCCTATCCTATCCTCTATCATATCCTATCCTCTATCCTATCCTATCCTCTATCCTATCTTATCCTCTATTTTATCTTATCCTCTATCCTATCCTATCTTCTATCCTATCCTATCCTCTATCATATCCTATCCTCTATCCTATCCTTTCCTCTATCCGATCCTATCCTCTATCCTATCCTATCCTCTATCCTATCCTATCCTATCCTCTATCCTATCCTATCATCTATCCTATCCTATCCTCTATCCTATCCTATCCTCTATCATATCCTATCCTCTATCCTATCCTATACTCTATCCTATCTTATCCTCTATCTTATCCTATCCTCTATCCTATCCTCTATCCTATCCTATCCTTTATTCTATCCAATCCCCTATCCTATCCTCTATCCGATCCTATCCTCTATCCTAACCTATCCTCTATCCTATCCTATCCTGTATCTTATCCTAACCTCTATCCTATCCTATCATCTATCCTATCCTTTCCTCTATCCTATCCTATCCTCTATCATATCCTATCCTCTATCATATCCTATCCTCTATCCTATCCAATCCTCTATCCTATCCTATCCTCTATCCTATCCTATCGTATCCTCTATCCTATCATATCCTATCCTCTATCCTATCCTATCCTCTATCCTATCCTATACTCTATCCTATCCTATCCTCTATCCTATCCTATCCTCTATCTTATCCTAACCTCTATCCTATCCTATCATCTATCCTATCCTATCCTCTATCCTATCCTATCCTCTATCATATCCTATCCTCTATCATATCCTATCCTATATCCTATCCTATCCTCTATCCTATCCTATCGTATCCTCTATCGTATCCTATCCTCTATCCTATCCTATCGTATCCTCTATCGTATCCTATCCTCTATACTATCCTATCCTCTATACTATCCTATCCTCTATCCTATCCTATCCTCTATCCTATCCTATCCTCTATCCTATCCTATCCTCTATCCTATCCTATCCTTTATAATATCCTATCCTCTATCCTATCCTATCCTCTATAATATCGTATCCTCTATCATATCCTTTCCTCTTCCCTATAATATCATCTATCCTATCCTATCCTCTATCTTATCGTATCCTCTATCCTATCCTATCATCTATCCTATCCAATCCTCTATTCTATCTGATCCACTATCATATCCTATCCTCTATCCTATCCTATCCTCTATCCTATCCTATCCTCTATCCTATCCTATCCTCTATCATATCCTATCCTCTATCCTATCCTATCCTCTATCCTATCCTATCATCTATCCTATCCTATCCTATCCTCTATCCTATCCTATCCTCTATCATGTCCTATCCTCTATCCTATCCTATCCTCTATCCTATAATATCCTCTATCCTATCCTATCCTTTATAATATCCTATCCTCTATCCTATCCTATCCTCTATAATATCGTATCCTCTATCATATCCTTTCCTCTTTCCTATAATATCATCTATCCTATCCTATCCTCTATCCTATCCTATCCTCTATCGTATCCTATCCTCTATACTATCCTATCCTCTATACTATCCTATCCTCTATCCTATCCTATCCTCTATCCTATCCTATCCTCTGTCCTGTCCTATCCTCTATCCTATCCTATTCTCTATCCTATCCTATCGTATCCTCTAACCTATCCTATCATCTATCCTATCCTATCCTCTATCTTATCCTATCCTCTATCCTATCCTATCATCTATCCTATCCTATCCTCTATCCTATCCTATCCTCTATCATATCCTATCCTCTATCATATCCTATCCTATATCCTATCCTATCCTCTATCCTATCCTATCGTATCCTCTATCGTATCCTATCCTCTATCCTATCCTATCGTATCCTCTATCGTATCCTATCCTCTATACTATCCTATCCTCTATACTATCCTATCCTCTATCCTATCCTATCCTCTATCCTATCCTATCCTCTATCCTATCCTATCCTTTATAATATCCTATCCTCTATCCTATCCTATCCTCTATAATATCGTATCCTCTATCATATCCTTTCCTCTTCCCTATAATATCATCTATCCTATCCTATCCTCTATCTTATCCTATCCTCTATCCTATCCTATCATCTATCCTATCCAATCCTCTATTCTATCTGATCCACTATCATATCCTATCCTCTATCCTATCCTATCCTCTATCCTATCCTATCCTCTATCCTATCCTATCCTCTATCATATCCTATCCTCTATCCTATCCTATCCTCTATCCTATCTTATCCTCTATCTTATCCTATCCTCTATCCTATCCTATCATCTATCCTATCCTATCTTCCATCCTATCCTATCCTCTATCATATCCTATCCTCTATCCTATCCTATCCTCTATCCTATCCTATGCTCTATCCTATCCTATCCTCTATCCTATCCTATCCTCTATCCTATCCTATCCTTTATTCTATCCAATCCCCTATCCTATCCTCTATCCGATCCTATCCTCTATCCTATCCTATCCTCTATCCTATCCTATCCTCTATCTTATCCTAACCTCTATCCTATCCTATCATCTATCCTATCCTATCCTCTATCCTATCCTATCCTCTATCATATCCTATCCTCTATCATATCCTATCCTCTATCCTATCCAATCCTCTATCCTATCCTATGCTCTATCCTATCCTATCGTATCCTCTATCCTATCATATCCTATCCTCTATCCTATCCTATCCTCTATCCTATCCTATCCTCTGTCCTGTCCTATCCTCTATCCTATCCTATTCTCTATCCTATCCTATCGTATCCTCTAACCTATCCTATCATCTATCCTATCCTATCCTCTATCTTATCCTATCCTCTATCCTATCCTATCATCTATCCTATCCTATCCTCTATCCTATCCTATCCTCTATCATATCCTATCCTCTATCATATCCTATCCTATATCCTATCCTATCCTCTATCCTATTCTATCGTATCCTCTATCGTATCCTATCCTCTATCCTATCCTATCGTATCCTCTATCGTATCCTATCCTCTATACTATCCTATCCTCTATACTATCCTATCCTCTATCCTATCCTATCCTCTATCCTATCCTATCCTCTATCCTATCCTATCCTTTATAATATCCTATCCTCTATCCTATCCTATCCTCTATAATATCGTATCCTCTATCATATCCTTTCCTCTTCCCTATAATATCATCTATCCTATCCTATCCTCTATCTTATCCTATCCTCTATCCTATCCTATCATCTATCCTATCCAATCCTCTATTCTATCTGATCCACTATCATATCCTATCCTCTATCCTATCCTATCCTCTATCCTATCCTATCCTCTATCCTATCCTATCCTCTATCATATCCTATCCTCTATCCTATCCTATCCTCTATCCTATCTTATCCTCTATCTTATCCTATCCTCTATCCTATGCTCTATCCTATCCTATCGTATCCTCTATCCTATCATATCCTATCCTCTATCCTATCCTATCCTCTATCCTATCCTATCCTCTGTCCTGTCCTATCCTCTATCCTATCCTATTCTCTATCCTATCCTATCGTATCCTCTAACCTATCCTATCATCTATCCTATCCTATCCTCTATCTTATCCTATCCTCTATCCTATCCTATCATCTATCCTATCCTATCCTCTATCCTATCCTATCCTCTATCATATCCTATCCTCTATCATATCCTATCCTATATCCTATCCTATCCTCTATCCTATCCTATCGTATCCTCTATCGTATCCTATCCTCTATCCTATCCTATCGTATCATCTATCGTATCCTATCCTCTATACTATCCTATCCTCTATACTATCCTATCCTCTATCCTATCCTATCCTCTATCCTATCCTATCCTCTATCCTATCCTATCCTTTATAATATCCTATCCTCTATCCTATCCTATCCTCTATAATATCGTATCCTCTATCATATCCTTTCCTCTTCCCTATAATATCATCTATCCTATCCTATCCTCTATCTTATCCTATCCTCTATCCTATCCTATCATCTATCCTATCCAATCCTCTATTCTATCTGATCCACTATCATATCCTATCCTCTATCCTATCCTATCCTCTATCCTATCCTATCCTCTATCCTATCCTATCCTCTATCATATCCTATCCTCTATCCTATCCTATCCTCTATCCTATCTTATCCTCTATCTTATCCTATCCTCTATCCTATCCTATCATCTATCCTATCCTATCTTCCATCCTATCCTATCCTCTATCATATCCTATCCTCTATCCTATCCTATCCTCTATCCTATCCTATGCTCTATCCTATCCTATCCTCTATCCTATCCTATCCTCTATCCTATCCTATCGTACCCTCTATCGTATCCTATCCTCTATCCTATCCTATCCTCTATACTATCCTATCCTCTATCGTCTCCTACCCTGTATCCGATCCAATCCCCTAACCTCTATCCTATCCTATTCTCTATCCTACCCTCATTCCTATCGTATCCTCTATCCTATCCTATCCTCTATCCTATCCTATCCTCTATAATATCGTATCCTCAATCATATCCTTTCCTCTTTCCTATAATATCATCTATCCTATCCTATCCTCTATCCTATCCTATCATCTATCCTATCCTATCCTATCCTCTATCCTATCCTATCCTCTATCATATCCTATCCTCTATCCTATCCTATCCTCTATCCTATCTTATCCTCTATCTTATCCTATCCTCTATCCTATCCTATCATCTATCCTATCCTATCTTCTATCCTATCCTATCCTCTATCATATCCTATCCTCTATCCTATCCTATCATCTATCCTATCCTATCCTCGATCCTATCCTATCCTCTATCATATCCTATCCTCTATCCTATCCTATACTCTATCCTATCTTATCCTCTATCTTACCCTATCCTCTATCCTATCCTCTATCCTATCCTATCCTTTATTCTATCCAATCCCCTATCCTATCCTCTATCCGATCCTATCCTCTATCCTATCCTATCCTCTATCCTATCCTATCCCCTATCTTATCCTATCCTCTATCCTATCCTATCATCTATCCTGTCCTATCCTCTATCCTATCCTATCTTCTATCATATCCTATCCTCTATCCTATCCTATCCTCTATCCTATCCAATCCCCTATCCTATCCTCTATCCTAACCTATCCTCTATCTTACCCTTTCCTCTTTCCTATAATATCATCTATCCTATCCTATCCTCTATCTTATCCTATCCTCTATCCTATCCTATCATCTATCCTATCCTATCCTCTATCCTATCCTATCCTCTATCCTATCCTATCCTCTATCATATCCTATCCTCTATCGTATCAAATCCTCTATCCTATCTTATCCTCTATCTTATCCTATCCTCTATCCTATCCAATCCTCTATCCTATCCTATCGTACCCTCTATCGTATCCTATCCTCTATCCTATCCTATCCTCTATCCTATCCTATCCTCTATACTATCCTATCCTCTATACTATCCTATCCTCTATCCTATCCTATCCTCTATCCTATCCTATCCTTTATAATATCCTAACCCTCTATCCTATCCTATCCTCTATAATATCGTATCCTCTATCCTATCCTATCATATATCCTATCCTATCCTCTATCCTATCCTATCCTCTATCCTATCCTATTCTCTATCATATCGTATCCTCTATCCTATCCTATCATATATCCTATCCTATCCTCTATCTTATCCTATCCTCTATCCTATCCTATCATCTATCCTATCCTATCCTCTATCCTATCCTATCCTTTATCATATCCTATCCTCCATCATATCCTATCCTATATCCTATCCTATCCTCTATCCTATCCTATCGTATCCTCTATCGTATCCTATCCTCTATCCTATCCTATCGTATCCTCTATCGTATCCTATCCTCTATACTATCCTATCCTCTATACTATCCTATCCTCTATCCTATCCTATCCTCTATCCTATCCTATCCTCTATCCTATCCTATCCTTTATAATATCCTATCCTCTATCCTATCCTATCCTCTATAATATCGTATCCTCTATCATATCCTTTCCTCTTCCCTATAATATCATCTATCCTATCCTATCCTCTATCTTATCCTATCCTCTCTCCTATCCTATCATCTATCCTATCCAATCCTCTATTCTATCTGATCCACTATCATATCCTATCCTCTATCCTATCCTATCCCCTATCCTATCCTATCCTCTATCCTATCCTATCCTCTATCCTATCCTATCCTCTATCATATCCTATCCTCTATCCTATCCTATCCTCTATCCTATCTTATCCTCTATCTTATCCTATCCTCTATCCTATCCTATACTCTATCCTATCTTATCCTCTATCTTATCCTATCCTCTATCCTATCCTCTATCCTATCCTCTATCCTATCCTATCCTTTATTCTATCCAATCCCCTATCCTATCCTCTATCCGATCCTATCCTCTATCCTATCCTATCCTCTATCCTATCCTATCCTCTATCTTATCCTATCCTCTATCCTATCCTATCATCTATCCTATCCTATCCTCTATCCTATCCTATCCTCTATCATATCCTATCCTCTATCATATCCTATCCTATATCCTATCCTATCCTCTATCCTATCCTATCGTATCCTCTATCGCATCCTATCCTCTATCCTATCCTATCGTATCCTCTATCGTATCCTATCCTCTATACTATCCTATCCTCTATACTATCCTATCCTCTATCCTATCCTATCCTCTATCCTATCCTATCCTCTATCCTATCCTATCCTTTATAATATCCTATCCTCTATCCTATCCTATCCTCTATAATATCGTATCCTCTATCATATCCTTTCCTCTTCCCTATAATATCATCTATCCTATCCTATGCTCTATCTTATCCTATCCTCTATCCTATCCTATCATCTATCCTATCCAATCCTCTATTCTATCTGATCCACTATCTTATCCTATCCTCTATCCTATCCTCTATCCTATCCTATCCTTTATTCTATCCAATCCCCTATCCTATCCTCTATCCGATCCTATCCTCTATCCTATCCTATCCTCTATCAAATCCTATCCTATATCCTGTCCTATCCTCTATCCTATCCTATCGTATCCTCTATCGTATCCTATCCTCTATCCTATCCTATCGTATCCTTTATCGTATCCTATCCTCTATCATATCCTATCCTCTATCCTACCCTATCCTCTATCCTATCCTATCCTCTATCCTATCCTATACTCTAACATATCCTATCCTCTATCCTATCCTATCCTCTATCCTATCTTATCCTCTATCTTATCCTATCCTCTATCCTATCCTATCATCTATCCTATCCTATCTTCTATCCTATCCTATCCTCTATCATATCCTATCCTCTATACTATCCTATCCTCTATCCTATCCTATCCTCTATCCTATCCTATCCTCTATCCTATCCTATCCTCTATCCTATCCTATCCTCTATCCTATCCTATCGTACCCTCTATCGTATCTTATCCTCTATCCTATCCTATCCTCTATCCTATCCTATCATCTATACTATCCTATCCTCTATCGTCTCCTATCCTGTATCCGATCCAATCCCCTGTCCTCTATCCTATCCTATTCTCTATCCTATCCTCATTCCTATCGTATCCTCTATCCTATCCTATCCTCTATCCTATCCTATCCTCTGTCCTGTCCTATCCTCTATCCTATCCTATTCTCTATCCTATCCTATCGTATCCTCTATCCTATCCTATCCTCTATCCTATCCTATCCTCTATCCTATCCTACCCTCTATCCTATCCTATCGTATCCTCTATCGTATCCTCTATCGTATCCTATCCTCTGTCCTATCCTATCCTCTATCCTATCCTATCCTCTATACTATCCTATCCTCTATCCTATCCTATCCTCTATCCTATCCTATCCTCTATCCTATCCTATCCTTTATAATATCCTATCCTCTATCCTATCCTATCGTCTATAATATCGTATCCTCTATCATATCCTTTCCTCTTTCCTATAATATCATCTATCCTATCCTATCCTCTATCTTATCCTATCCTCTATCCTATCCTATCATCTATCCTATCCTATCCTATCCTCTATCCTATCCTATCCTCTATCATATCCTATCCTCTATCCTATCCTATCCTCTATCCTATCTTATCCTCTATCTTATCCTATCCTCTATCCTATCCTATCATCTATCCTATCCTATCTTCTATCGTATCCTATACTCTATCCTATCCTATCCTGTATCCTATCCTATCCTCTATCCTATCCTATCCTGTATCCTATCCTATCCTCTATCCTATCCTATCCTCTATCCTATCCTATCTTCTATCCTATCCTATCCTCTATCCTATCCTATCCTCTATCCTATCCTATACTCTATCCTATCTTATCCTCTATCTTATCCTATCCTCTATCCTATCCTCTATCCTATCCTATCCTTTATTATATCCAATCCCCTATCCTATCCTCTATCCGATCCTATCCTCTATCCTATCCTATCCTCTATCCTATCCTATACTCTATCTTATCCTATCCTCTATCCTATCCTATCATCTATCCTATCCTATCCTCTATCCTATCCTATCCTCTATCATATCCTATCCTCTATCATATCCTATCCTATATCCTATCCTATCCCCTATCCTATCCTATCCTATCGTATCCTTTATCGTATCCTATCCTCTATACTATCCTATCCTCTATACTATCCTATCCTCTATCCTATCCTATCCTCTATCCTATCCTATCCTCTATCCTATCCTATCCTTTATAATATCCTATCCTCTATCCTATCCTATCCTCTATAATATCGTATCCTCTATCATATCCTTTCCTCTTCCCTATAATATCATCTATCCTATCCTATGCTCTATCTTATCCTATCCTATATCCTATCCTATCATCTATCCTATCCAATCCTCTATTCTATCTGATCCACTATCATATCCTATCCTCTATCCTATCCTATCCTCTATCCTATCCTATCCTCTATCCTATCCTATCCTCTATCATATCCTATCCTCTATCCTATCCTATCCTCTATCCTATCCTATCCTCTATCCTATCCTATCCTCTATCCTATCCTATCGTACCCTCTAACGTATCTTATCCTCTATCTTATCCTATCCTCTATCCTATCCTATCATCTATCCTATCCTATCTTCTATCCTATCCTATCCTCTATCATATCCTATCCTCTATCCTATCCTATCCTCTATCCTATCCTATGCTCTATCCTATCCTATCCTCTATCCTATCCTATCCTCTATCCTATCCTATCCTCTATCCTATCCTATCGTACCCTCTAACGTATCCTATCCTCTATCCTATCCTATCCTCTATCCTATCCTATCCTCTATACTATCCTATCCTGTATCCGATCGAATCCCCTAACCTCTATCCTATCCTATTCTCTATCCTATCCTCATTCCTATCGTATCCTCTATCCTATCCTATCCTCTATCCTATCCTATCCTCTGTCCTGTCCTATCGTCTATCCTATCCTATTCTCTATCCTATCCTATCGTATCCTCTATCCTATCCTATCCTCTATCCTATCCTATCCTCTATCCTATCCTACCCTCTATCCTATCCTATCGTATCCTCTATCGTATCCTATCCTCTATCCTATCCTATCCTCTATCCTATCCTATCCTCTATACTATCCTATCCTCTATCCTATCCTATCCTCTATCCTATCCTATCCTCTATCCTATCCTATCCATTATAATATCCTATCCTCTATTATATCCTATCCTCTATAATATCGTATCCTCTATCATATCCTTTCCTCTTTCCTATAATATCATCTATCCTATCCTATCCTCTATCCTATCCTATCATCTATCCTATCCTATCCCATCCTCTATCCTATCCTATCCTCTATCATATCCTATCCTCTATCCTATCCTATCCTCTATCGTATCTTATCCTCTATTTTATCCTATCCTCTATCCTATCCTATCATCTATCCTATCCTATCTTCTATCCTATCCTATCCTCTATCATATCCTATCCTCTATCCTATCCTTTCCTCTATCCTATCCTATCCTCTATCCTATCCTATCCTCTATCCTATCCTATCCTATCCTCTATCCTATCCTATCATCTATCCTATCCTATCCTCTATCCTATCCTATCCTCTATCATATCCTATCCTCTATCCTATCCTATACTCTATCCTATCTTATCCTCTATCTTATCCTATCCTCTATCCTATCCTCTATCCTATCCTATCCTTTATTCTATCCAATCCCCTATCCTATCCTCTATCCGATCCTATCCTCTATCCTATCCTATCCTCTATCCTATCCTATCCTCTATCTTATCCTATCCTCTATCCTATCCTATCATCTATCCTATCCTATCCTCTATCCTATCCTATCCTCTATCATATCCTATCCTCTATCATATCCTATCCTCTATCCTATCCAATCCTCTATCCTATCCTTTCCTCTATCCTATCCTATCGTATCCTCTATCCTATCATATCCTATCCTCTATCCTATCCTATCCTCTATCCTATCCTATACTCTATCCTATCTTATCCTCTATCTTATCCTATCCTCTATCCTATCCTCTATCCTATCCTATCCTTTATTCTATCCAATCCCCTATCCTATACTCTATCCGATCCTATCCTCTATCCTATCCTATCATCTATCCTATCCTATCCTCTATCCTATCCTATCCTCTATCATATCCTATCCACTATCATATCCTATCCTCTATCCTATCCTATCCTCTATCCTATCCTATCCTCTATCCTATCGTATCGTATCCTCTATCGTATCCTATCCTCTATCCTATCCTATCGTATCCTCTATCGTATCCTATCCTCTATCCTATCCTATCCTCTATCCTATCCAATCCCCTATCCTATCCTCTATCCTAACCTATCCTCTATCTTACCCTTTCCTCTTTCCTATAATATCATCTATCCTATCCTATCCTCTATCTTATCCTATCCTCTATCCTATCCTATCATCTATCCTATCCTATCCTCTATCCTATCCTATCCTCTATCCTATCCTATCCTCTATCATATCCTATCCTCTATCCTATCAAATCCTCTATCCTATCTTATCCTCTATCTTATCCTATCCTCTATCCTATCCAATCCTCTATCCTATCCTATCGTACCCTCTATCGTATCCTATCCTCTATCCTATCCTATCCTCTTTCCTATCCTATCCTCTATACTATCCTATCCTCTATACTATCCTATCCTCTATCCTATCCTATCCTCTATCCTATCCTATCCTTTATAATATCCTATCCTCTATCCTATCCTATCCTCTATCCTATCCTATCCTCTATCCTATCCTATCGTACCCTCTAACGTATCTTATCCTCTATCTTATCCTATCCTCTATCCTATCCTATCATCTATCCTATCCTATCTTCTATCCTATCCTATCCTCTATCATATCCTATCCTCTATCCTATCCTATCCTCTATCCTATCCTATGCTCTATCCTATCCTATCCTCTATCCTATCCTATCCTCTATCCTATCCTATCCTCTATCCTATCCTATCCTCTATCCTATCCTATCGTACCCTCTAACGTATCCTATCCTCTATCCTATCCTATCCTCTATCCTATCCTATCCTCTATACTATCCTATCCTCTATCGTCTCCTATCCTGTATCCGATCGAATCCCCTAACCTCTATCCTATCCTATTCTCTATCCTATCCTCATTCCTATCGTATCCTCTATCCTATCCTATCCTCTATCCTATCCTATCCTCTGTCCTGTCCTATCGTCTATCCTATCCTATTCTCTATCCTATCCTATCGTATCCTCTATCCTATCCTATCCTCTATCCTATCCTATCCTCTATCCTATCCTACCCTCTATCCTATCCTATCGTATCCTCTATCGTATCCTATCCTCTATCCTATCCTATCCTCTATCCTATCCTATCCTCTATACTATCCTATCCTCTATCCTATCCTATCCTCTATCCTATCCTATCCTCTATCCTATCCTATCCATTATAATATCCTATCCTCTATCCTATCCTATCCTCTATAATATCGTATCCTCTATTATATCCTTTCCTCTTTCCTATAATATCATCTATCCTATCCTATCCTCTATCCTATCCTATCATCTATCCTATCCTATCCCATCCTCTATCCTATCCTATCCTCTATCATATCCTATCCTCTATCCTATCCTATCCTCTATCGTATCTTATCCTCTATTTTATCCTATCCTCTATCCTATCCTATCATCTATCCTATCCTATCTTCTATCCTATCCTATCCTCTATCATATCCTATCCTCTATCCTATCCTTTCCTCTATCCTATCCTATCCTCTATCCTATCCTATCCTCTATCCTATCCTATCCTATCCTCTATCCTATCCTATCATCTATCCTATCCTATCCTCTATCCTATCCTATCCTCTATCATATCCTATCCTCTATCCTATCCTATACTCTATCCTATCTTATCCTCTATCTTATCCTATCCTCTATCCTATCCTCTATCCTATCCTATCCTTTATTCTATCCAATCCCCTATCCTATCCTCTATCCGATCCTATCCTCTATCCTATCCTATCCTCTATCCTATCCTATCCTCTATCTTATCCTATCCTCTATCCTATCCTATCATCTATCCTATCCTATCCTCTATCCTATCCTATCCTCTATCATATCCTATCCTCTATCATATCCTATCCTCTATCCTATCCAATCCTCTATCCTATCCTTTCCTCTATCCTATCCTATCGTATCCTCTATCCTATCATATCCTATCCTCTATCCTATCCTATCCTCTATCCTATCCTATACTCTATCCTATCTTATCCTCTATCTTATCCTATCCTCTATCCTATCCTCTATCCTATCCTATCCTTTATTCTATCCAATCCCCTATCCTATACTCTATCCGATCCTATCCTCTATCCTATCCTATCATCTATCCTATCCTATCCTCTATCCTATCCTATCCTCTATCATATCCTATCCACTATCATATCCTATCCTCTATCCTATCCTATCCTCTATCCTATCCTATCCTCTATCCTATCGTATCGTATCCTCTATCGTATCCTATCCTCTATCCTATCCTATCGTATCCTCTATCGTATCCTATCCTCTATCCTATCCTATCCTCTATCCTATCCAATCCCCTATCCTATCCTCTATCCTAACCTATCCTCTATCTTACCCTTTCCTCTTTCCTATAATATCATCTATCCTATCCTATCCTCTATCTTATCCTATCCTCTATCCTATCCTATCATCTATCCTATCCTATCCTCTATCCTATCCTACCCTCTATCCTATCCTATCCTCTATCATATCCTATCCTCTATCCTATCAAATCCTCTATCCTATCTTATCCTCTATCTTATCCTATCCTCTATCCTATCCAATCCTCTATCCTATCCTATCGTACCCTCTATCGTATCCTATCCTCTATCCTATCCTATCCTCTATCCTATCCTATCCTCTATACTATCCTATCCTCTATACTATCCTATCCTCTATCCTATCCTATCCTCTATCCTATCCTATCCTTTATAATATCCTATCCTCTATCCTATCCTATCCTCTATAATATCGTATCCTCTATCCTATCCTATCATATATCCTATCCTATCCTCTATCCTATCCTATCCTCTATCCTATCCTATCCTCTATCATATCGTATCCTCTATCCTATCCTATCATATATCCTATCCTATCCTCTATCCTATCCTATCCTCTATCCTATCCTATCCTCTATCATATCCTATCTTCTATCCTATCCTATCCTCTATCATATCCTATCCTCTATCCTATCCTATCCTCTATCCTATCCTATCCTCTATCCTATCCTATCCTCTATCCTATCCTATCCTATCCTATCCTCTATCCTATCCTATCCTCTATCATATCCTATCCTCTTTCCTATCCTATCCTCTATCCTATCCTATCTTCTATCCTATCCTATCCTCTATCCTATCCTATCCTCTATCCTATCCTATACTCTATCCTATCTTATCCTCTATCTTATCCTATCCTCTATCCTATCCTCTATCCTATCCTATCCTTTATTATATCCAATCCCCTATCCTATCCTCTATCCGATCCTATCCTCTATCCTATCCTATCCTCTATCCTATCCTATCCTCTATCTTATCCTATCCTCTATCCTATCCTATCATCTATCCTATCCTATCCTCTATCCTATCCTATCCTCTATCATATCCTATCCTCTATCATATCCTATCCTATATCCTATCCTATCCTCTATCCTATCCTATCGTATCCTCTATCGTATCCTATCCTCTATCCTATCCTATCGTATCCTCTATCGTATCCTATCCTCTATACTATCCTATCCTCTATACTATCCTATCCTCTATCCTATCCTATCCTCTATCCTATCCTATCCTCTATCCTATCTTATCCTCTATCTTATCCTATCCTCTATCCTATCCTATACTCTATCCTATCTTATCCTCTATCTTATCCTATCCTCTATCCTATCCTCTATCCTATCCTCTATCCTATCCTATCCTTTATTCTATCCAATCCCCTATCCTATCCTCTATCCGATCCTATCCTCTATCCTATCCTATCATCTATCCTATCCTATCCTCTATCCTATCCTATCCTCTATCATATCCTATCCTCTATCATATCCTATCCTCTATCCTATCCAATCCTCTATCCTATCCTATGCTCTATCCTATCCTATCGTATCCTCTATCCTATCTTATCCTCTATCTTATCCTATACTCTATCCTATCCTATCATCTATCCTATCCTATCCTCTATCCTATCCTTTCCTCTATCCTATCCTATCCTCTATCCTATCCTATCCTCTATCCTATCCTATCCTATCCTCTATCCTATCCTATCATCTATCCTATCCTATCCTCTATCCTATCCTATCCTCTATCCTATCCTATCCTGTATCCTATCCTATCCTCTATCCTATCCTATCCTCTATCATATCCTATCCTCTTTCCTATCCTATCCTCTATCCTATCCTATCTTCTATCCTATCCTATCCTCTATCCTATCCTATACTCTATCCTATCTTATCCTCTATCTTATCCTATCCTCTATCCTATCCTCTATCCTATCCTATCCTTTATTATATCCAATCCCCTATCCTATCCTCTATCCGATCCTATCCTCTATCCTATCCTATCCTCTATCCTATCCTATACTCTATCTTATCCTATCCTCTATCCTAACCTATCATCTATCCTATCCTATCCTCTATCCGATCCTATCCTCTATCCTATCCTATCCTCTATCCTATCCAATCCCCTATCCTATCCTCTATCCTAACCTATCCTCTATCTTACCCTTTCCTCTTTCCTATAATATCATCTATCCTATCCTATCCTCTATCTTATCCTATCCTCTATCCTATCCTATCATCTATCCTATCCTATCCTCTATCCTATCCTATCCTCTCTCCTATCCTATCCTCTATCCTATCCTATCGTACCCTCTAACGTATCCTATCCTCTATCCTATCCCATCCTCTATCCTATCCTATCCTCTATACTATCCTATCCTCTATCGTCTCCTATCCTGTATCCGATCCAATCCCCTAACCTCTATCCTATCCTATTCTCTATCCTATCCTATCCTCTATCCTATCCTATGCTCTATCCTATCCTATCCTCTATCCTATCCTATCCTCTATCCTATCCTATCCTCTATCCTATCCTATCGTACCCTCTAACGTATCCTATCCTCTATCCTATCCTATCCTCTATACTATCCTATCCTCTATCGTCTCCTATCAGGTATCCGATCCAATCCCCTAACCTCTATCCTATCCTATTCTCTATCCTATCCTCATTCCTATCGTATCCTCTATCCTATCCTATCCTCTATCCTATCCTATCCTCTGTCCTGTCCTATCCTCTATCCTATCCTATTCTCTATCCTATCCTATCGTATCCTCTATCCTATCCTATCCTCTATCCTATCCTATCCTCTATCCTATCCTACCCTCTATCCTATCCTATCGTATCCTCTATCGTATCCTATCCTCTATCCTATCCTATCCTCTATCCTATCCTATCCTCTATACTATCCTATCCTCTATCCTATCCTATCCTTTATCCTATCCTATCCTTTATAATATCATATCCTCTATCCTATCCTATCCTCTATAATATCGTATCCTCTATCATATCCTTTCCTCTTTCCTATAATATCATCTATCCTATCCTATCCTCTATCCTATCCTATCATCTATCCTATCCTATCCTATCCTCTATCCTATCCTATCCTCTATCATATCCTATCCTCTATCCTATCCTATCCTGTATCGTATCTTATCCTCTATTTTATCCTATCCTCTATCCTATCCTATCATCTATCCTATCCTATCTTCTATCCTATCCTATCCTCTATCATATCCTATCCTCTATCCTATCCTTTCCTCTATCCTATCCTATCCTCTATCCTATCCTATCCTCTATCCTATCCTATCCTATCCTCTATCCTATCCTATCATCTATCCTATCCTATCCTCTATCCTATCCTATGCTCTATCATATCCTATCCTCTATCATATCCTATCCTCTATCCTATCCAATCCTCTAACCTATCCTATCCTCTATCCTATCCTATCGTATCCTCTATCCTATCATATCCTATCCTCTATCCTATCCTATCCTCTATCCTATCCTATACTCTATCCTATCTTATCCTCTATCTTATCCTATCCTCTATCCTATCCTCTATCCTATCCTATCCTTTATTCTATCCAATCCCCTATCCTATACTCTATCCGATCCTATCCTCTATCCTATCCTATCATCTATCCTATCCTATCCTCTATCCTATCCTATCCTCTATCATATCCTATCCACTATCATATCCTATCCTCTATCCTATCCTATCCTCTATCCTATCCTATCCTCTATCCTATCGTATCGTATCCTCTATCGTATCCTATCCTCTATCCTATCCTATCGTATCCTCTATCGTATCCTATCCTCTATCCTATCCTATCCTCTATCCTATCCAATCCCCTATCCTATCCTCTATCCTAACCTATCCTCTATCTTACCCTTTCCTCTTTCCTATAATATCATCTATCCTATCCTATCCTCTATCTTATCCTATCCTCTATCCTATCCTATCATCTATCCTATCCTATCCTCTATCCTATCCTATCCTCTCTCCTATCCTATCCTCTATCCTATCCTATCGTACCCTCTAACGTATCCTATCCTCTATCCTATCCCATCCTCTATCCTATCCTATCCTCTATACTATCCTATCCTCTATCGTCTCCTATCCTGTATCCGATCCAATCCCCTAACCTCTATCCTATCCTATTCTCTATCCTATCCTCATTCCTATCGTATCCTCTATCCTATCCTATCCTGTATCCTATCCTATGCTCTATCCTATCCTATCCTCTATCCTATCCTATCCTCTATCCTATCCTATCCTCTATCCTATCCTATCGTACCCTCTAACGTATCCTATCCTCTATCCTATCCTATCCTCTATCCTATCCTATCCTCTATACTATCCTATCCTCTATCGTCTCCTATCCTGTATCCGATCCAATCCCCTAACCTCTATCCTATCCTATTCTCTATCCTATCCTATCCTCTATCCTATCCTATCCTCTGTCCTGTCCTATCCTCTATCCTATCCTATTCTCTATCCTATCCTATCGTATCCTCTATCCTATCCTATCCTCTATCCTATCCTATCCTCTATCCTATCCTACCCTCTATCCTATCCTATCGTATCCTCTATCGTATCCTATCCTCTATCCTATCCTATCCTCTATACTATCCTATCCTCTATCCTATCCTATCCTCTATCCTATCCTATCCTCTATCCTATCCTATCCTTTATAATATCCTATCCTCTATCCTATCCTATCCTCTATAATATCGTATCCTCTATCATATCCTTTCCTCTTTCCTATAATATCATCTATCCTATCCTATCCTCTATCCTATCCTATCATCTATCCTATCCTATCCTATCCTCTATCCTATCTTATCCTCTATCTTATCCTATCCTCTATCCTATCCAATCCTCTATCCTATCCTATCGTACCCTCTATCGTATCCTATCCTCTATCCTATCCTATCCTCTATCCTATCCTATCCTCTATACTATCCTATCCTCTATACTATCCTATCCTCTATCCTATCCTATCATCTATCCTATCCTATCCTCTATCCTATCCTATCCTCTATCATATCCTATCCTCTATCATATCCTATCCTATATCCTATCCTATCCTCTATCCTATCCTATCGTATCCTCTATCGTATCCTATCCTCTATACTATCCTATCGTATCCTCTATCGTATCCTATCCTCTATACTATCCTATCCTCTATACTATCCTATCCTCTATCCTATCCTATTCTCTATCCTATCCTATCCTCTATCCTATCCTATCCTTTATAATATCCTATCCTCTATCCTATCCTATCCTCTATAATATCGTATCCTCTATCATATCCTTTCCTCTTCCCTATAATATCATCTATCCTATCCTATCCTCTATCTTATCCTATCCTCTATCCTATCCTATCCAATCCTCTATTCTATCTGATCCACTATCATATCCTATCCTCTATCCTATCCTATCCTCTATCCTATCCTATCCTCTATCCTATCCTATCCTCTATCATATCCTATCCTCTATCCTATCCTATCCTCTATCCTATCTTATCCTCTATCTTATCCTATCCTCTATCCTATCCTATACTCTATCCTATCTTATCCTATCCTCTATCCTATCCTCTATCCTATCCTCTATCCTATCCTATCCTTTATTCTATCCAATCCCCTATCCTATCCTCTATCCGATCCTATCCTCTATCCTATCCTATCCTCTATCCTATCCTATCCTCTATCATATCCTATCCTCTATCCTATCCTATCCTCTATCCTATCCTATCCTCTATCCTATCCTATCCTTTATAATATCCTATCCTCTATCCTATCCTATCCTCTATAATATCGTATCCTCTATCATATCCTTTCCTCTTTCCTATAATATCATCTATCCTATCCTATCCTCTATCCTATCCTATCATCTATCCTATCCTATCCTTTCCTCTATCCTATCTTATCCTCTATCTTATCCTATCCTCTATCCTATCCAATCCTCTATCCTATCCTATCGTACCCTCTATCGTATCCTATCCTCTATCCTATCCTATCCTCTATCCTATCCTATCCTCTATACTATCCTATCCTCTATACTATCCTATCCTCTATCCTATCCTATCCTCTATCCTATCCTATCCTTTATAATATCCTATCCTCTATCCTATCCTATCCTCTATAATATCGTATCCTCTATCCTATCCTATCGTATATCCTATCCTATCCTCTATCCTATCCTATCCTCTATCCTATCCTATCCTCTATAATATCGTATCCTCTATCCTATCCTATCCTCTATAATATCGTATCCTCTATCCTATCCTATCATATATCCTATCCTATCCTCTATCCTATCCTATCCTCTATCCTATCCTATCCTCTATCATATCCTATCTTCTATCCTATCCTATCCTCTATCATATCCTATCCTCTATCCTATCCTATCCTCTATCCTATCCTATCCTCTATCCTATCCTATCCTCTATCCTATCCTATCCTCTATCATATCCTATCCTCTTTCATATCCTATCCTCTATCCTATCCTATCTTCTATCCTATCCTATCCTCTATCCTATCCTATCCTCTATCCTATCCTATACTCTATCCTATCTTATCCTCTATCTTATCCTCTATCTTATCCTATCCTCTATCCTATCCTCTATCCTATCCTATCCTTTATTATATCCAATCCCCTATCCTATCCTCTATCCGATCCTATCCTCTATCCTATCCTATCCTCTATCCTATCCTATCCTCTATCTTATCCTATCCTCTATCCTATCCTATCATCTATCCTATCCTATCCTCTATCCTATCCTATCCTCTATCATATCCTATCCTCTATCATATCCTATCCTATATCCTATCCTATCCTCTATCCTATCCTATCGTATCCTCTATCGTATCCTATCCTCTATCCTATCCTATCGTATCCTCTATCGTATCCTATCCTCTATACTATCCTATCCTCTATACTATCCTATCCTCTATCCTATCCTATCCTCTATCCTATCCTATCCTCTATCCTATCCTATCCTTTATAATATCCTATCCTCTATCCTATCCTATCCTCTATAATATCGTATCCTCTATCATATCCTTTCCTCTTCCCTATAATATCATGTATCCTATCCTATCCTCTATCTTATCCTATCCTCTATCCTATCCTATCATCTATCCTATCCAATCCTCTATTCTATCTGATCCACTATCATATCCTATCCTCTATCCTATCCTATCCTCTATCCTATCCTATCCTCTATCCTATCCTATCCTCTATCCTATCCTATCCTCTATCATATCCTATCCTCTATCCTATCCTATCCTCTATCCTATCTTATCCTCTATCTTATCCTATCCTCTATCCTATCCTATACTCTATCCTATCTTATCCTCTATCTTATCCTATCCTCTATCCTATCCTCTATCCTATCCTCTATCCTATCCTCTATCCTATCCTATCCTTTATTCTATCCAATCCCCTATCCTATCCTCTATCCGATCCTATCCTCTATCCTATCCTATCCTCTATCATATCCTATCCTCTATCATATCCTATCCTATATCCTATCCTATCCTCTATCCTATCCTATCGTATCCTCTATCGCATCCTATCCTCCATCCTATCCTATCGTATCCTCTATCGTATCCTATCCTCTATACTATCCTATCCTCTATACTATCCTATCCTCTATCCTATCCTATCCTCTATCCTACCCTATCATCTATCCTATCCAATCCTCTATTCTATCTGATCCACTATCATATCCTATCCTCTATCCTATCCTATCCTCTATCCTATCCTATCGTCTATCCTATCCTATCCTCTATCATATCCTATCCTCTATCCTATCCTATCCTCTATCCTATCTTATCTTCTATCCTATCCTATCCTCTATCATATCCTATCCTCTATCCTATCCTATCCTCTATCCTATCCTATGCTCTATCCTATCCTATCCTCTATCCTATCCTATCCTCTATCCTATCCTATCCTCTATCCTATCCTATCGTACCCTCTAACGTATCCAACCTCTATCCTATCCTATCCTCTATCCTATCCTATCCTCTATACTATCCTATCCTCTATCGTCTCCTATCCTGTATCCGATCCAATCCCCTAACCTCTATCCTATCCTATCCTCTATCATATCCTATCCTCTATCCTATCCTATCCTCTATCCTATCTTATCCTCTATTTTATCCTATCCTCTATCCTATCCTATCATCTATCCTATCCTATCTTCTATCCTATCCTATCCTCTATCATATCCTATCCTCTATCCTATCCTTTCCTCTATCCTATCCTATCCTCTATCCTATCCTATCCTCTATCCTATCCTATCCTATCCTCTATCCTATCCTATCATCTATCCTATCCTATCCTCTATCCTATCCTATCCTCTATCATATCCTATCCTCTATCCTATCCTATACTTTATCCTATCTTATCCTCTATCTTATCCTATCCTCTATCCTATCCTCTATCCTATCCTATCCTTTATTCTATCCAATCCCCTATCCTATCCTCTATCCGATCCTATCCTCTATCCTATCCTATCCTCTATCCTATCCTATCCTCTATCTTATCCTAACCTCTATCCTATCCTATCATCTATCCTATCCTATCCTCTATCCTATCCTATCCTCTATCATATCCTATCCTCTATCATATCCTATCCTCTATCCTATCCAATCCTCTATCCTATCCTATCCTCTATCCTATCCTATCGTATCCTCTATCCTATCATATCCTATCCTCTATCCTATCCTATCCTCTATCCTATCCTATCCTCTATCCTATCCTATACTCTATCCTATCCTATCCTCTATCCTATCCTATCCTCTATCTTATCCTAACCTCTATCCTATCCTATCATCTATCCTATCCTATCCTCTATCCTATCCTATCGTCTATCATATCCTATCCTCTATCATATCCTATCCTATATCCTATCCTATCCTCTATCCTATCCTATCGTATCCTCTATCGTATCCTATCCTCTATCCTATCCTATCGTATCCTGTATCGTATCCTATCCTCTATACTATCCTATCCTCTATACTATCCTATCCTCTATCCTATCCTATCCTCTATCCTATCCTATCCTCTATCCTATCCTATCCTTTATAATATCCTATCCTCTATCCTATCCTATCCTCTATAATATCGTATCCTCTATCATATCCTTTCCTCTTCCCTATAATATCATCTATCCTATCCTATCCTCTATCCTATCCTATCCTCTATCCTATCTTATCCTATCCTATCCTCTATCCTATCTTATCCTCTATCTTATCCTATCCTCTATCCTATCCTATCATCTATCCTATCCTATCTTCTATCCAATCCTATCCTCTATCATATCCTATCCTCTATCCTATCCTATCCTCTATCCTATCCTATGCTCTATCCTATCCTATCCTCTATCCTATCATATCCTCTATCCTATCCTACCGTACCCTCTATCGTATCCTATCCTCTATCCTATCCTATCCTCTATCCTATCCTATCCTCTATACTATCCTATCCTCTATCGTCTCCTATCCTGTATCCGATCCAATCCCCTAACCTCTATCCTATCCTATTCTCTATCCTACCCTCATTCCTATCGTATCCTCTATCCTATCCTATCCTCTATTATATCCTATCCTCTGTCCTGTCCTATCCTCTATCCTATCCTATCCTCTATACTATCCTATCCTCTATCCTATCCTATCCTCTATCCTATCCTATCCTCTATCCTATCCTATCCTTTATAATATCCTATCCTCTATCCCATCCTATCCTCTATAATATCGTATCCTCTATCATATCCTTTCCTCTTTCCTATAATATCATCTATCCTATCCTATCCTCTATCCTATCCTATCATCTATCCTATCCTATCCTATCCTCTATCCTATCCTATCCTCTATCATATCCTATCCTCTATCCTATCCTATCCTCTATCCTATCTTATCCTCTATCTTATCCTATCCTCTATCCTATCCTATCATCTATCCTATCCTATCTTCTATCCTATCCTATCCTCTATCATATCCTATCCTCTATCCTATCCTATCCTCTATCCTATCCTATCCTCTATCCTATCCTATCCTCTATCCTATCCTATCCTATCCTCTATCCTATCCTATCATCTATCCTATCCTATCCTCTATCCTATCCTATCCTATCCTCTATCCTATCCTATCATCTATCCTATCCTATCCTCTATCGTCTCCTATCCTGTATCCGATCCAATCCCCTAACCTCTATCCTATCCTATTCTCTATCCTATCCTCATTCCTATCGTATCCTCTATCCTATCCTATCCTCTATCCTATCCTATCCTCTGTCCTGTCCTATCGTCTATCCTATCCTATTCTCTATCCTATCCTATCGTATCCTCTATCCTATCCTATCCTCTATCCTATCCTATCCTCTATCCTATCCTACCCTCTATCCTATCCTATCGTATCCTCTATCGTATCCTATCCTCTATCCTATCCTATCCTCTATCCTATCCTACCCTCTATACTATCCTATCCTCTATCCTATCCTATCCTCTATCCTATAATATCCTCTATCCTATCCTATCCTTTATAATATCCTATCCTCTATCCTATCCTATCCTCTATAATATCGTATCCTCTATCATATCCTTTCCTCTTTCCTATAATATCATCTATCCTATCCTATCCTCTATCCTATCCTATGCTCTATCCTATCCTATCCTCTATCCTATCCTATCCTCTATCCTATGGTATCCTCTATCATATCCTATCCTCTATCCTATCCTATCCTCTATCCTATCTTATCCTCTATCTTATCCTATCCTCTATCCCATCCTATCATCTATCCTATCCTACCTTCTATCCTATCCTATCCTCTATCATATCCTATCCTCTATCCTATCCTATCCTCTATCCTATCCTATGCTCTATCCTATCCTATCCTCTATCCTATCCTATCCTCTATCCTATCCTATCGTACCCTCTATCGTATCCTATCCTCTATCCTATCCTATCCTCTATCCTATCCTATCCTCTATACTATCCTATCCTCTATCGTCTCCTACCCTGTATCCGATCCAATCCCCTAACCTCTATCCTATCCTATTCTCTATCCTACCCTCATTCCTATCGTATCCTCTATCCTATCCTATCCTCTATTATATCCTATCCTCTGTCCTGTCCTATCCTCTATCCTATCCTATTCTCTATCCTATCCTATCGTATCCTCTATCCTATCCTATCCTCTATCCTATCCTACCCTCTATCCTATCCTATCGTATCCTCTATCGTATCCTATCCTCTATCCTATCCTATCCTCTATCCTATCCTATCCTCTATACTATCCTATCCTCTATCCTATCCTATCCTCTATCCTATCCTATCCTCTATCCTATCATATCCTTTATAATATCCTATCCTCTATCCTATCCTATCCTCTATAATATCGTGTCCTCTATCATATCCTTTCCTCTTTCCTATAATATCATCTATCCTATCCTATCCTATCCTCTATCCTATCCTATCCTCTATCATATCCTATCCTCTATCCTATCCTATCCTCTATCCTATCTTATCCTCTATCTTATCCTATCCTCTATCCTATCCTATCATCTATCCTATCCTATCTTCTATCCTATCCTATCCTCTATCATATCCTATCCTCTATCCTATCCTATCCTCTATCCTATCCTATCCTCTATCCTATCCTATCCTCTATCCTATCCTATCCTATCCTCTATCCTATCCTATCATCTATCCTATCCTATCCTCTATCCTATCCTATCCTCTATCATATCCTATCCTCTATCCTATCCTATACTCTATCCTATCTTATCCTCTATCTTACCCTATCCTCTATCCTATCCTCTATCCTATCCTATCCTTTATTCTATCCAATCCCCTATCCTATCCTCTATCCGATCCTATCCTCTATCCTATCCTATCCTCTATCCTATCCTATCCCCTATCTTATCCTATCCTCTATCCTATCCTATCATCTATCCTATCCTATCCTATCATCTATCCTATCCTATCCTCTATCTTATCCTATCCTCTATCCTATCCTATCATCTATCCTATCCTATCCTCTATCCTATCCTATCCTCTATCATATCCTATCCTCTATCATATCCTATCCTATATCCTATCCTATCCTCTATCCTACCCTATCCTCTATCCTATCCTATCCTTTATAATATCCTATCCTCTATCCTATCCTATCCTCTATAATATCGTATCCTCTATCATATCCTTTCCTCTTCCCTATAATATCATCTATCCTATCCTATCCTCTATCTTATCCTATCCTCTATCCTATCCTATCATCTATCCTATCCAATCCTCTATTCTATCTGATCCACTATCATATCCTATCCTCTATCCTATCCTATCCTCTATCCTATCCTATACTCTATCCTATCCTATCCTCTATCCTATCCTATCCTCTATCTTATCCTAACCTCTATCCTATCCTATCATCTATCCTATCCTATCCTCTATCCTATCCTATCGTCTATCATATCCTATCCTCTATCATATCCTATCCTATATCCTATCCTATCCTCTATCCTATCCTATCGTATCCTCTATCGTATCCTATCCTCTATCCTATCCTATCGTATCCTCTATCGTATCCTATCCTCTATACTATCCTATCCTCTATACTATCCTATCCTCTATCCTATCCTATCCTCTATCCTATCCTATCCTCTATCCTATCCTATCCTTTATAATATCCTATCCTCTATCCTATCCTATCCTCTATAATATCGTATCCTCTATCATATCCTTTCCTCTTCCCTATAATATCATCTATCCTATCCTATCCTCTATCCTATCCTATCCTCTATCCTATCTTATCCTCTATCTTATCCTATCCTCTATCCTATCCTATCATCTATCCTATCCTATCTTCTATCCAATCCTATCCTCTATCATATCCTATCCTCTATCCTATCCTATCCTCTATCCTATCCTATGCTCTATCCTATCCTATCCTCTATCCTATCATATCCTCTATCCTATCCTACCGTACCCTCTATCGTATCCTATCCTCTATCCTATCCTATCCTCTATCCTATCCTATCCTCTATACTATCCTATCCTCTATCGTCTCCTATCCTGTATCCGATCCAATCCCCTAACCTCTATCCTATCCTATTCTCTATCCTACCCTCATTCCTATCGTATCCTCTATCCTATCCTATCCTCTATTATATCCTATCCTCTGTCCTGTAATATCCTCTATCCTATCCTATCCTCTATACTATCCTATACTCTATCCTATCCTATCCTCTATCCTATCCTATCCTCTATCCTATCCTATCCTTTATAATATCCTATCCTCTATCCCATCCTATCCTCTATAATATCGTATCCTCTATCATATCCTTTCCTCTTTCCTATAATATCATCTATCCTATCCTATCCTCTATCCTATCCTATCATCTATCCTATCCTATCCTATCCTCTATCCTATCCTATCCTCTATCATATCCTATCCTCTATCCTATCCTATCCTCTATCCTATCTTATCCTCTATCTTATCCTATCCTCTATCCTATCCTATCATCTATCCTAACCTATCTTCTATCCTATCCTATCCTCTATCATATCCTATCCTCTATCCTATCCTATCCTCTATCCTATCCTATCCTCTATCCTATCCTATCCTCTATCCTATCCTATCCTATCCTCTATCCTATCCTATCATCTATCCTATCCTATCCTCTATCGTCTCCTATCCTGTATCCGATCCAATCCCCTAACCTCTATCCTATCCTATTCTCTATCCTATCCTCATTCCTATCGTATCCTCTATCCTATCCTATCCTCTATCCTATCCTATCCTCTGTCCTGTCCTATCGTCTATCCTATCATATTCTCTATCCTATCCTATCGTATCCTCTATCCTATCCTATCCTCTATCCTATCCTATCCTCTATCCTATCCTACCCTCTATCCTATCCTATCGTATCCTCTATCGTATCCTATCCTCTATCCTATCCTATCCTCTATCCTATCCTATCCTCTATACTATCCTATCCTCTATCCTATCCTATCCTCTATCCTATAATATCCTCTATCCTATCCTATCCTTTATAATATCCTATCCTCTATCCTATCCTATCCTCTATAATATCGTATCCTCTATCATATCCTTTCCTCTTTCCTATAATATCATCTATCCTATCCTATCCTCTATCCTATCCTATGCTCTATCCTATCCTATCCTCTATCCTATCCTATCCTCTATCCTATGGTATCCTCTATCATATCCTATCCTCTATCCTATCCTATCCTCTATCCTATCTTATCCTCTATCTTATCCTATCCTCTATCCCATCCTATCATCTATCCTATCCTACCTTCTATCCTATCCTATCCTCTATCATATCCTATCCTCTATCCTATCCTATCCTCTATCCTATCCTATGCTCTATCCTATCCTATCCTCTATCCTATCCTATCCTCTATCCTATCCTATCGTACCCTCTATCGTATCCTATCCTCTATCCTATCCTATCCTCTATCCTATCCTATCCTCTATACTATCCTATCCTCTATCGTCTCCTACCCTGTATCCGATCCAATCCCCTAACCTCTATCCTATCCTATTCTCTATCCTACCCTCATTCCTATCGTATCCTCTATCCTATCCTATCCTCTATTATATCCTATCCTCTGTCCTGTCCTATCCTCTATCCTATCCTATTCTCTATCCTACCCTATCGTATCCTCTATCCTATCCTATCCTCTATCCTATCCTACCCTCTATCCTATCCTATCGTATCCTCTATCGTATCCTATCCTCTATCCTATCCTATCCTCTATCCTATCCTATCCTCTATACTATCCTATCCTCTATCCTATCCTATCCTCTATCCTATCCTATCCTCTATCCTATCATATCCTTTATAATATCCTATCCTCTATCCTATCCTATCCTCTATAATATCGTATCCTCTATCATATCCTCTCCTCTTTCCTATAATATCATCTATCCTATCCTATCCTATCCTCTATCCTATCCTATCCTCTATCCTATCCTATCCTCTATCCTATCCTATCCTATCCTCTATCCTATCCTATCATCTATCCTATCCTATCCTCTATCCTATCCTATCCTCTATCATATCCTATCCTCTATCCTATCCTATACTCTATCCTATCTTATCCTCTATCTTACCCTATCCTCTATCCTATCCTCTATCCTATCCTATCCTTTATTCTATCCAATCCCCTATCCTATCCTCTATCCGATCCTATCCTCTATCCTATCCTATCCTCTATCCTATCCTATCCCCTATCTTATCCTATCCTCTATCCTATCCTATCATCTATCCTATCCTATCCTATCATCTATCCTATCCTATCCTCTATCTTATCCTATCCTCTATCCTATCCTATCATCTATCCTATCCTATCCTCTATCCTATCCTATCCTCTATCATATCCTATCCTCTATCATATCCTATCCTATATCCTATCCTATCCTCTATCCTACCCTATCCTCTATCCTATCCTATCCTTTATAATATCCTATCCTCTATCCTATCCTATCCTCTATAATATCGTATCCTCTATCATATCCTTTCCTCTTCCCTATAATATCATCTATCCTATCCTATCCTCTATCTTATCCTATCCTCTATCCTATCCTATCATCTATCCTATCCAATCCTCTATTCTATCTGATCCACTATCATATCCTATCCTCTATCCTATCCTATCCTCTATCCTATCCTATCCTCTATCCTATCCTATCCTCTATCATATCCTATCCTCTATCCTATCCTATCCTCTATCCTATCTTATCCTCTATCTTATCCAATCCTCTATCCTATCCTATCATCTATCCTATCCTATCTTCTATCCTATCCTATCCTCTATCATATCCTATCCTCTATCCTATCCTATCCTCTATCCTATCCTATGCTCTATCCTATCCTATCCTCTATCCTATCCTATCCTCTATCCTATCCTATCGTACCCTCTATCGTATCCTATCCTCTATCCTATCCTATCTTCTATCCTATCCTATCCTCTATACTATCCTATCCTCTATCGTCTCCTACCCTGTATCCGATCCAATCCCCTAACCTCTATCCTATCCTATTCTCTATCCTACCCTCATTCCTATCGTATCCTCTATCCTATCCTATCCTCTATTATATCCTATCCTCTGTCCTGTCCTATCCTCTATCCTATCCTATTCTCTATCCTATCCTATCGTATCCTCTATCCTATCCTATCCTCTATCCTATCCTACCCTCTATCCTATCCTATCGTATCCTCTATCGTATCCTATCCTCTATCCTATCCTATCCTCTATCCTATCCTATCCTCTATACTATCCTATCCTCTATCCTATCCTATACTCTATCCTATCCTATCCTCTATCCTATCCTATCCTCTATCCTATCCTATCCTTTATAATATCCTATCCTCTATCCTATCCTATCCTCTATAATATCGTATCCTCTATCATATCCTTTCCTCTTTCCTATAATATCATCTATCCTATCCTATCCTCTATCCTATCCTATCATCTATCCTATCCTATCCTATCCTCTATCCTATCCTATCCTCTATCATATCCTATCCTCTATCCTATCCTATCCTCTATCCTATCTTATCCTCTATCTTATCCTATCCTCTATCCTATCCTATCATCTATCCTATCCTATCTTCTATCCTATCCTATCCTCTATCATATCCTATCCTCTATCCTATCCTATCCTCTATCCTATCCTATCCTCTATCCTATCCTATCCTCTATCCTATCCTATCCTATCCTCTATCCTATCCTATCATCTATCCTATCCTATCCTCTATCCTATCCTATCTTCTATCCTATCCTATCCTCTATCATATCCTATCCTCTATCCTATCCTTTCCTCTATCCTATCCTATCCTCTATCCTATCCTATCCTCTATCCTATCCTATCCTATCCTCTATCCTATCCTATCATCTATCCTATCCTATCCTCTATCCTATCCTATCCTCTATCCTATCCTATCCCCTATCTTATCCTATCCTCTATCCTATCCTATCATCTATCCTGTCCTATCCTCTATCCTATCCTATCTTCTATCATATCCTATCCTCTATCCTATCCTATCCTCTATCCTATCCAATCCCCTATCCTATCCTCTATCCTAACCTATCCTCTATCTTACCCTTTCCTCTTTCCTATAATATCATCTATCCTATCCTATCCTCTATCTTATCCTATCCTCTATCCTATCCTATCATCTATCCTATCCTATCCTCTATCCTATCCTATCCTCTATCCTATCCTATCCTCTATCATATCCTATCCTCTATCCTATCAAATCCTCTATCCTATCTTATCCTCTATCTTATCCTAGCCTCTATCCTATCCAATCCTCTATCCTATCCTATCGTACCCTCTATCGTATCCTATCCTCTATCCTATCCTATCCTCTATCCTATCCTATCCTCTATACTATCCTATCCTCTATACTATCCTATCCTCTATCCTATCCTATCCTCTATCCTATCCTATCCTCTATACTATCCTATCCTCTATACTATCCTATCCTCTATCCTATCCAATCCTCTATCCTATCCTATCGTACCCTCTATCCTATCCTATCTTCTATCATATCCTATCCTCTATCCTATCCTATCCTCTATCCTATCCTATCCTCTATCCTATCCTATCCTCTATCATATCCTATCTTCTATACTATCCTATCCTCTATCATATCCTATCCTCTATCCTATCCTATCCTCTATCCTATCCTATCCTCTATCCTATCCTATCCTCTATCCTATCCTATCCTCTATCATATCCTATCCTCTTTCCTATCCTATCCTCTATCCTATCCTATCTTCTATCCTATCCTATCCTCTATCCTATCCTATCCTCTATCCTATCCTGTACTCTATCCTAACTTATCCTCTATCTTATCCTATCCTCTATCCTATCCTCTATCCTATCCTATCCTTTATTATATCCAATCCCCTATCCTATCCTCTATCCGATCCTATCCTCTATCCTATCCTATCATCTATCCTATCCAATCCTCTATTCTATCTGATCCACTATCATATCCTATCCTCTATCCTATCCTATCCTCTATCCTATCCTATCGTATCCTCTATCGCATCCTATCCTCTATCGTATCCTATCCTCTATACTATCCTATCCTCTATACTATCCTATCCTCTATCCTATCCTATCCTCTATCCTATCCTATCCTCTATCCTATCCTATCCTTTATAATATCCTATCCTCTATCCTATCCTATCCTCTATAATATCGTATCCTCTATCATATCCTTTCCTCTTCCCTATAATATCATCTATCCTATCCTATGCTCTATCTTATCCTATCCTCTATCCTATCCTATCATCTATCCTATCCAATCCTCTATTCTATCTGATCCACTATCATATCCTATCCTCTATCCTATCCTATCCTGTATCCTATCCTATCCTCTATCCTATCCTATCCTCTATCTTATCCTATCCTCTATCCTATCCTATACTCTATCCTATCTTATCCTCTATCTTATCCTATCCTCTATCCTATCCTCTATCCTATCCTCTATCCTATCCTATCCTTTATTCTATCCAATCCCCTATCCTATCCTCTATCCGATCCTATCCTCTATCCTATCCTATCCTCTATCCTATCCTATCCTCTATCTTATCCTATCCTCTATCCTATCCTATCATCTATCCTATCCTATCCTCTATCCTATCCTATCCTCTATCATATCCTATCCTCTATCATATCCTATCCTATATCCTATCCTATCCTCTATCCTATCCTGTCGTATCCTCTATCGCATCCTATCCTCCATCCTATCCTATCGTATCCTCTACCGTATCCTATCCTCTATACTATCCTATCCTCTATACTATCCTATCCTCTATCCTATCCTATCCTCTATCCTATCCTATCATCTATCCTATCCAATCCTCTATTCTATCTGATCCACTATCATATCCTATCCTCTATCCTATCCTATCCTCTATCCTATCCTATCGTCTATCCTATCCTATCCTCTATCATATCCTATCCTCTATCCTATCCTATCCTCTATCCTATCTTATCTTCTATCCTATCCTATCCTCTATCATATCCTATCCTCTATCCTATCCTATCCTCTATCCTATCCTATGCTCTATCCTATCCTATCCTCTATCCTATCCTATCCTCTATCCTATCCTATCCTCTATCCTATCCTATCGTACCCTCTAACGTATCCTATCCTCTATCCTATCCTATCCTCTATCCTATCCTATCCTCTATACTATCCTATCCTCTATCGTCTCCTATCATGTATCCGATCCAATCCCCTAACCTCTATCCTATCCTATTCTCTATCCTATCCTCATTCCTATCGTATCCTCTATCCTATCCTATCCTCTATCCTATCCTATCCTCTGTCCTGTCCTATCCTCTATCCTATCCTATTCTCTATCCTATCCTATCGTATCCTCTATCCTATCCTATCCTCTATCCTATCCTATCCTCTATCCTATCCTACCCTCTATCCTATCCTATCGTATCCTCTATCGTATCCTATCCTCTATCCTATCCTATCCTCTATCCTATCCTATCCTCTATACTATCTTATCCTCTATCCTATCCTATCCTCTATCCTATAATATCCTCTATCCTATCCTATCCTTTATAATATCCTATCCTCTATCCTATCCTATCCTCTATAATATCGTATCCTCTATCATATCCTTTCCTCTTTCCTATAATATCATCTATCCTATCCTATCCTCTATCCTATCCTATCATCTATCCTATCCTATCCTATCCTCTATCCTATCCTATCCTCTATCATATCCTATCCTCTATCCTATCCTATCCTCTATCCTATCTTATCCTCTATTTTATCCTATCCTCTATCATATCCTATCCTCTATCCTATCCTTTCCTCTATCCTATCCTATCCTCTATCCTATCCTATCCTCTATCCTATCCTATCCTATCCTCTATCCTATCCTATCATCTATCCTATCCTATCCTCTATCCTATCCTATCCTCTATCATATCCTATCCTCTATCCTATCCTATACTCTATCCTATCTTATCCTCTATCTTATCCTATCCTCTATCCTATCCTCTATCCTATCCTATCCTTTATTCTATCCAATCCCCTATCCTATCCTCTATCCGATCCTATCCTCTATCCTATCCTATCCTCTATCCTATCCTATCCTCTATCTTATCCTAACCTCTATCCTATCCTATCATCTATCCTATCCTATCCTCTATCCTATCCTATCCTCTATCATATCCTATCCTCTATCATATCCTATCCTCTATCCTATCCAATCCTCTATCCTATCCTATCCTCTATCCTATCCTATCGTATCCTCTATCCTATCATATCCTATCCTCTATCCTATCCTATCCTCTATCCTATCCTATCCTCTATCCTATCCTATACTCTATCCTATCCTATCCTCTATCCTATCCTATCCTCTATCTTATCCTAACCTCTATCCTATCCTATCATCTATCCTATCCTATCCTCTATCCTATCCTATCCTCTATCATATCCTATCCTCTATCATATCCTATCCTATATCCTATCCTATCCTCTATCCTATCCTATCGTATCCTCTATCGTATCCTATCCTCTATCCTATCCTATCGTATCCTCTATCGTATCCTATCCTCTATACTATCCTATCCTCTATACTATCCTATCCTCTATCCTATCCTATCCTCTATCCTATCCTATCCTCTATCCTATCCTATCCTTTATAATATCCTATCCTCTATCCTATCCTATCCTCTATAATATCGTATCCTCTATCAAATCCTTTCCTCTTCCCTATAATATCATCTATCCTATCCTATCATCTATCCTATCCTATCTTCTATCCAATCCTATCCTCTATCATATCCTATCCTCTATCCTATCCTATCCTCTATCCTATCCTATGCTCTATCCTATCCTATCCTCTATCCTATCCTATCCTCTATCCTATCCTACCCTCTATCCTATCCTATCGTATCCTCTATCGTATCCTATCCTCTATCCTATCCTATCCTCTATCCTATCCTATCCTCTATACTATCCTATCCTCTATCCTATCCTATCCTCTATCCTATAATATCCTCTATCCTATCCTATCCTTTATAATATCCTATCCTCTATCCTATCCTATCCTCTATAATATCGTATCCTCTATCATATCCTTTCCTCTTTCCTATAATATCATCTATCCTATCCTATCCTCTATCCTATCCTATGCTCTATCCTATCCTATCCTATATCCTATCCTATCCTCTATCCTATCCTATCGTACCCTCTATCGTATCCTATCCTCTATCCTATCCTATCCTCTATCCTATCCTATCCTCTATACTATCCTATCCTCTATCGTCTCCTATCCTGTATCCGATCCAATCCCCTAACCTCTATCCTATCCTATTCTCTATCCTATCCTCATTCCTATCGTATCCTCTATCCTATCCTATCCTCTATCCTATCCTATCCTCTGTCCTGTCCTATCCTCTATCCTATCCTATTCTCTATCCTATCCTATCGTATCCTCTATCCTATCCTATCCTCTATCCTATCCTATCCTCTATCCTATCCTACCCTCTATCCTATCCTATCGTATCCTCTATCGTATCCTATCCTCTATCCTATCCTATCCTCTATCCTATCCTATCCTCTATACTATCTTATCCTCTATCCTATCCTATCCTCTATCCTGTAATATCCTCTATCCTATCCTATCCTTTATAATATCCTATCCTCTATCCTATCCTATCCTCTATAATATCGTATCCTCTATCATATCCTTTCCTCTTTCCTATAATATCATCTATCCTATCCTATCCTCTATCCTATCCTATCATCTATCCTATCCTATCCTATCCTCTATCCTATCCTATCCTCTATCATATCCTATCCTCTATCCTATCCTATCCTCTATCCTATCTTATCCTCTATTTTATCCTATCCTCTATCCTATCCTATCATCTATCCTATCCTATCTTCTATCCTATCCTATCCTCTATCATATCCTATCCTCTATCCTATCCTTTCCTCTATCCTATCCTATCCTCTATCCTATCCTATCCTCTATCCTATCCTATCCTATCCTCTATCCTATCCTATCATCTATCCTATCCTATCCTCTATCCTATCCTATCCTCTATCATATCCTATCCTCTATCCTATCCTATACTCTATCCTATCTTATCCTCTATCTTATCCTATCCTCTATCCTATCCTCTATCCTATCCTATCCTTTATTCTATCCAATCCCCTATCCTATCCTCTATCCGATCCTATCCTCTATCCTATCCTATCCTCTATCCTATCCTATCCTCTATCTTATCCTAACCTCTATCCTATCCTATCATCTATCCTATCCTATCCTCTATCCTATCCTATCCTCTATCATATCCTATCCTCTATCATATCCTATCCTCTATCCTATCCAATCCTCTATCCTATCCTATCCTCTATCCTATCCTATCGTATCCTCTATCCTATCATATCCTATCCTCTATCCTATCCTATCCTCTATCCTATCCTATCCTCTATCCTATCCTATACTCTATCCTATCCTATCCTCTATCCTATCCTATCCTCTATCTTATCCTAACCTCTATCCTATCCTATCATCTATCCTATCCTATCCTCTATCCTATCCTATCCTCTATCATATCCTATCCTCTATCATATCCTATCCTATATCCTATCCTATCCTCTATCCTATCCTATCGTATCCTCTATCGTATCCTATCCTCTATCCTATCCTATCGTATCCTCTATCGTATCCTATCCTCTATACTATCCTATCCTCTATACTATCCTATCCTCTATCCTATCCTATCCTCTATCCTATCCTATCCTCTATCCTATCCTATCCTTTATAATATCCTATCCTCTATCCTATCCTATCCTCTATAATATCGTATCCTCTATCAAATCCTTTCCTCTTCCCTATAATATCATCTATCCTATCCTATCCTCTATCCTATCCTATCCTCTATCCTATCTTATCCTCTATCTTATCCTATCCTCTATCCTATCCTATCATCTATCCTATCCTATCTTCTATCCAATCCTATCCTCTATCATATCCTATCCTCTATCCTATCCTATCCTCTATCCTATCCTATGCTCTATCCTATCCTATCCTCTATCCTATCATATCCTCTATCCTATCCTACCGTACCCTCTATCGTATCCTATCCTCTATCCTATCCTATCCTCTATCCTATCCTATCCTCTATACTATCCTATCCTCTATCGTCTCCTATCCTGTATCCGATCCAATCCCCTAACCTCTATCCTATCCTATTCTCTATCCTACCCTCATTCCTATCGTATCCTCTATCCTATCCTATCCTCTATTATATCCTATCCTCTGTCCTATCCTATCCTCTATACTATCCTATCCTCTATCCTATCCTATCCTCTATCCTATCCTATCCTCTATCCTATCCTATCCTCTATCCTATCCTATCCTTTATAATATCCTATCCTCTATCCTATCCTATCCTCTATAATATCGTATCCTCTATCATATCCTCTCCTCTTTCCTATAATATCATCTATCCTATCCTATCCTCTATCCTATCCTATCATCTATCCTATCCTATTCTATCCTCTATCCTATCCTATCCTCTATCATATCCTATCCTCTATCCTATCCTATCCTCTATCCTATCTTATCCTCTATCTTATCCTATCCTCTATCCTATCCTATCATCTATCCTATCCTATCTTCTATCCTATCCTATCCTCTATCATATAATATCCTCTATCCTATCCTATCCTCTATCCTATCCTATCCTCTATCCTATCCTATCCTCTATCCTATCCTATCCTCTATAATATCGTATCCTCTATCATATCCTTTCCTCTTTCCTATAATATCATCTATCCTATCGTATCCTCTATCCTATCCTATCCTCTATCCTATCCTATCCTCTGTCCTGTCCTATCGTCTATCCTATCCTATTCTCTATCCTATCCTATCGTATCCTCTATCCTATCCTATCCTCTATCCTATCCTATCCTCTATCCTATCCTACCCTCTATCCTATCCTATCGTATCCTCTATCGTATCCTATCCTCTATCCTATCCTATCCTCTATCCTATCCTATCCTCTATACTATCCTATCCTCTATCCTATCCTATCCTCTATCCTATAATATCCTCTATCCTATCCTATCCTTTATAATATCCTATCCTCTATCCTATCCTATCCTCTATAATATCGTATCCTCTATCATATCCTTTCCTCTTTCCTATAATATCATCTATCCTATCCTATCCTCTATCCTATCCTATGCTCTATCCTATCCTATCCTCTATCCTATCCTATCCTCTATCCTATCCTATCGTACCCTCTATCGTATCCTATCCTCTATCCTATCCTATCCTCTATACTATCCTATCCTCTATCGTCTCCTATCCTGTATCCGATCCAATCCCCTAACCTCTATCCTATCCTATTCTCTATCCTACCCTCATTCCTATCGTATCCTCTATCCTATCCTATCCTCTATTATATCCTATCCTCTGTCCTGTCCTATCCTCTATCCTATCCTATTCTCTATCCTATCCTATCGTATCCTCTATCCTATCCTATCCTCTATCCTATCCTACCCTCTATCCTATCCTATCGTATCCTCTATCGTATCCTATCCTCTATCCTATCCTATCCTCTATCCTATCCTATCCTCTATACTATCCTATCCTCTATCCTATCCTATCCTCTATCCTATCCTATCCTCTATCCTATCCTATCCTTTATAATATCCTATCCTCTATCCTATCCTATCCTCTATAATATCGTATCCTCTATCATATCCTTTCCTCTTTCCTATAATATCATCTATCCTATCGTATCCTCTATCCTATCCTATCCTCTATCCTATCCTATCCTCTGTCCTGTCCTATCGTCTATCCTATCCTATTCTCTATCCTATCCTATCGTATCCTCTATCCTATCCTATCCTCTATCCTATCCTATCCTCTATCCTATCCTACCCTCTATCCTATCCTATCCTATCCTCTATACTATCTTATCCTCTATCCTATCCTATCCTCTATCCTACAATATCCTCTATCCTATCCTATCCTTTATAATATCCTATCCTCTATCCTATCCTATCCTCTATAATATCGTATCCTCTATCATATCCTTTCCTCTTTCCTATAATATCATCTATCCTATCCTATCCTCTATCCTATCCTATCATCTATCCTATCCTATCCTATCCTCTATCCTATCCTATCCTCTATCATATCCTATCCTCTATCCTATCCTATCCTCTATCCTATCTTATCCTCTATTTTATCCTATCCTCTATCCTATCCTATCATCTATCCTATCCTATCTTCTATCCTATCCTATCCTCTATCATATCCTATCCTCTATCCTATCCTTTCCTCTATCCTATCCTATCCTCTATCCTATCCTATCCTCTATCCTATCCTATCCTATCCTCTATCCTATCCTATCATCTATCCTATCCTATCCTCTATCCTATCCTATCCTCTATCATATCCTATCCTCTATCCTATCCTATACTCTATCCTATCTTATCCTCTATCTTATCCTATCCTCTATCCTATCCTCTATCCTATCCTATCCTTTATTCTATCCAATCCCCTATCCTATCCTCTATCCGATCCTATCCTCTATCCTATCCTATCCTCTATCCTATCCTATCCTCTATCTTATCCTAACCTCTATCCTATCCTATCATCTATCCTATCCTATCCTCTATCCTATCCTATCCTCTATCATATCCTATCCTCTATCATATCCTATCCTCTATCCTATCCAATCCTCTATTCTATCCTATCCTCTATCCTATCCTATCGTATCCTCTATCCTATCATATCCTATCCTCTATCCTATCCTATCCTCTATCCTATCCTATCCTCTATCCTATCCTATACTCTATCCTATCCTATCCTCTATCCTATCCTATCCTCTATCTTATCCTAACCTCTATCCTATCCTATCATCTATCCTATCCTATCCTCTATCCTATCCTATCCTTTATCATATCCTATCCTCTATCATATCCTATCCTATATCCTATCCTATCCTCTATCCTATCCTATCGTATCCTCTATCGTATCCTATCCTCTATCCTATCCTATCGTATCCTCTATCGTATCCTATCCTCTATCCTATCCTATCCTCTATCCTATCCTATCCTCTATCCTATCCTATCCTCTATCCTATCCTATCGTACCCTCTATCGTATCCTATCCTCTATCCTATCCTATCCTCTATCCTATCCTATCCTCTATACTATCCTATCCTCTATCGTCTCCTATCCTGTATCCGATCCAATCCCCTAACCTCTATCCTATCCTATTCTCTATCCTACCCTCATTCCTATCGTATCCTCTATCCTATCCTATCCTCTATTATATCCTATCCTCTGTCCTGTCCTATCCTCTATCCTATCCTATTCTCTATCCTATCCTATCCTATCCTCTATACTATCCTATCCTCTATCCTATCCTATCCTCTATCCTATCCTATCCTCTATCCTATCCTATCCTTTATAATATCCTATCCTCTATCCTATCCTATCCTCTATAATATCGTATCCTCTATCATATCCTTTCCTCTTTCCTATAATATCATCTATCCTATCTTATCCTCTATCCTATCCTATCATCTATCCTATCCTATCCTATCCTCTATCCTATCCTATCCTCTTTCATATCCTATCCTCTATCCTATCCTATCCTCTATCCTATCTTATCCTCTATCTTATCCTATCCTCTATCTTATCCTATCCTCTATCCTATCCTATCTTCTATCCTATCCTATCCTCTATCATATCCTATCCTCTATCCTATCCTATCCTCTATCCTATCCTATCCTCTATCCTATCCTATCATCTATCCTATCCTATCCTCTATCGTCTCCTATCCTGTATCCGATCCAATCCCCTAACCTCTATCCTATCCTATTCTCTATCCTATCCTCATTCCTATCGTATCCTCTATCCTATCCTATCCTCTATCCTATCCTATCCTCTGTCCTGTCCTATCGTCTATCCTATCCTATTCTCTATCCTATCCTATCGTATCCTCTATCCTATCCTATCCTCTTTCCTATCCTATCCTCTATCCTATCCTACCCTCTATCCTATCCTATCGTATCCTCTATCGTATCCTATCCTCTATCCTATCCTATCCTCTATCCTATCCTATCCTCTATACTATCCTATCCTCTATCCTATCCTATCCTCTATCCTATAATATCCTCTATCCTATCCTATCCTTTATAATATCCTATCCTCTATCCTATCCTATCCTCTATAATATCGTATCCTCTATCATATCCTTTCCTCTTTCCTATAATATCATCTATCCTATCCTATCCTCTATCCTATCCTATGCTCTATCCTATCCTATCCTCTATCCTATCCTATCCTCTATCCTATCCTATGCTCTATCCTATCCTATCCTCTATCCTATCCTATCCTCTATCCTATCCTACCGTACCCTCTATCGTATCCTATCCTCTATCCTATCCTATCCTCTATCCTATCCTATCCTCTATACTATCCTATCCTCTATCGTCTCCTATCCTGTATCCGATCCAATCCCCTAACCTCTATCCTATCCTATTCTCTATCCTACCCTCATTCCTATCGTATCCTCTATCCTATCCTATCCTCTATTATATCCTATCCTCTGTCCTGTCCTATCCTCTATCCTATCCTATCCTCTATACTATCCTATCCTCTATCCTATCCTATCCTCTATCCTATCCTATCCTCTATCCTACCCTATCCTTTATAATATCCTATCCTCTATCCTATCCTATCCTCTATAATATCGTATCCTCTATCATATCCTTTCCTCTTTCCTATAATATCATCTATCCTATCCTATCCTCTATCCTATCCTATCATCTATCCTATCCTATCCTATCCTCTATCCTATCCTATCCTCTATCATATCCTATCCTCTATCCTATCCTATCCTCTATCCTATCTTATCCTCTATCTTATCCTATCCTCTATCCTATCCTATCATCTATCCTATCCTATCTTCTATCCTATCCTATCCTCTATCATATCCTATCCTCTATCCTAGCCTATCCTCTATCCTATCCTATCCTCTATCCTATCCTATCCTCTATCCTATCCTATCCTCTATAATATCGTATCCTCTATCATATCCTTTCCTCTTTCCTATAATATCATCTATCCTATCGTATCCTCTATCCTATCCTATCGTCTATCCTATCCTATCCTCTGTCCTGTCCTATCGTCTATCCTATCCTATCCTCTATCCTATCCTACCCTCTATCCTATCCTATCGTATCCTCTATGGTATCCTATCCTCTATCCTATCCTATCCTCTATCCTATCCTATCCTCTATACTATCCTATCCTCTATCCTATCCTATCCTCTATCCTATAATATCCTCTATCCTATCCTATCCTTTATAATATCCTATCCTCTATCCTATCCTATCCTCTATAATATCGTATCCTCTATCGTATCCTATCCTCTATCCTATCCTATCCTCTATCCTATCCTATCCTCTATACTATCCTATCCTCTATCCTATCCTATCCTCTATCCTATCCTATCCTCTATCCTATCCTATCCTTTATAATATCCTATCCTCTATCCTATCCTATCCTCTATAATATCGTATCCTCTATCATATCCTTTCCTCTTTCCTATATTATCATCTATCCTATCTTATCCTCTATCCTATCCTATCATCTATCCTATCCTATCCTATCCTCTATCCTATCCTATCCTCTTTCATATCCTATCCTCTATCCTATCCTATCCTCTGTCCTGTCCTATCGTCTATCCTATCCTATTCTCTATCCTATCCTATCGTATCCTCTATCCTATCCTATCCTCTATCCTATCCTATCCTCTATCCTATCCTACCCTCTATCCTATCCTATCGTATCCTCTATCGTATCCTATCCTCTATCCTATCCTATCCTCTATCCTATCCTATCCTCTATACTATCCTATCCTCTATCCTATCCTATCCTCTATCCTATAATATCCTCTATCCTATCCTATCCTTTATAATATCCTATCCTCTATCCTATCCTATCCTCTATAATATCGTATCCTCTATCATATCCTTTCCTCTTTCCTATAATATCATCTATCCTATCCTATCCTCTATCCTATCCTATGCTCTATCCCATCCTATCCTCTATCCTATCCTATCCTCTGTCCTATCCTATCGTACCCTCTATCGTATCCTATCCTCTATCCTATCCTATCCTCTATCCTATCCTATCCTCTATACTATCCTATCCTCTATCGTCTCCTATCCTGTATCCGATCCAATCCCCTAACCTCTATCCTATCCTATTCTCTATCCTACCCTCATTCCTATCGTATCCTCTATCCTATCCTATCCTCTATTATATCCTATCCTCTGTCCTGTCCTATCCTCTATCCTATCCTATTCTCTATCCTATCCTATCGTATCCTCTATCCTATCCTATCCTCTATCCTATCCTACCCTCTATCCTATCCTATCGTATCCTCTATCGTATCCTATCCTCTATCCTATCCTATCCTCTATCCTATCCTATCCTCTATACTATCCTATCCTCTATCCTTTCCTATCCTCTATCCTATCCTATCCTCTATCCTATCCTATCTGGAAAGTTGGGCTGTTCGTTTTCACGAAGAAATTATGCGCGCGTTTGTGTCAAATAGAATTTATTTTAAACTTGACAAATGCCCTGTCACCGGCCGAACTAACCTTGGGTGACTAGTTAAATTGGATACAATGAATTGTAGCGGTGGTACGGTATAGCGCGATTACTGACTCTGATTCTGAAGCTGGCTTTTTCGGATGCGAACTTTGCCGATTCTGCCGCTCTGCTCCGAGGCCCGCTTACTCGTCACCTCGGTGGTGACGCGATTTTTTGGCCATGGGCCCGTTTTCGGGGGGAGAATCATCCCCATTCGTTGATTTGACTTGAGGGCGGAGGTTCTTCTGAAACAGCCCTCACCGGTGGAGGAGGAAGTCCCCACCTCAAGTCAATAAGGGAGAATTCCCAAAATGCGCGATTTATGGGACCCCGGAGCAGCGCGACGAAGGCCTAAGTGGCCCATGTACGCCGTGCTAGCCAAGTGGCTAGCAGCTAATTTATTGCCCCTTGGCCGAGGTCCGGTGACGAAGACCAAGGGCTGGAAAAAATGTGCGTTTACTGTCTCTGGTTTTCGTCCGTTTGACGAAACCCAGAGACACGGTTATTGGGGTTGTAGCGCAACCCGAGCGTGCCTCGCGTCGTGCGGAAGAGGATTTACGACCCCTTGTCCGCCGCGTGTAGTGGGCCATAAGGCCCGATGTGTCCGAATCCGGAACCCTCAAGTACCTCGCGGACGGTACACGGTATGAGGGTCGCACGGATTGACTTATGGCCACTTTTCCAATGCCATCAGCTCGAATCCTCAAGCGCCTCGCGTGCGGCAACTCAAGGATTAGCATTCTTCGTGATTAGTCGAAGGACGGACAAAAATCGGAAAAGGGCTTCGTCACGCATGTGTATTTTTGGGTGAAAGAGCATGCTCCGTGCAGCTGTAATATCCTCGCTTGCGTTACGGCCGGAAATGCGAGGATTCACGGTACTTTTGTCTGCAAGGGATCGAACACTATCCTTTATAATATCCTATCCTCTATCCTATCCTATCCTCTATAATATCGTATCCTCTATCATATCCTTTCCTCTTTCCTATAATATCATCTATCCTATCTTATCCTCTATCCTATCCTATCATCTATCCTATCCTATCCTATCCTCTATCCTATCCTATCCTCTATCATATCCTATCCTCTATCCTATCCTATCCTCTATCCTATCTTATCCTCTATCTTATCCTATCCCCTATCCTATCCTATCATCTATCCTATCCTATCTTCTATCCTATTCTATCCTCTATCATATCCTATCCTCTATCCTATCCTATCCTCTATCCTATCCTATCCTCAATCCTATCCTATCCTATCCTCTATCCTATCCTATCATGTATCCTATCCTATCCTCTATCGTCTCCTATCCTGTATCCGATCCAATCCCCTAACCTCTATCCTATCCTATTCTCTATCCTATCCTCATTCCTATCGTATCCTCTATCCTATCCTATCCTCTATCCTATCCTATCCTCTGTCCTGTCCTATCGTCTATCCTATCCTATTCTCTATCCTATCCTATCGTATCCTCTATCCTATCCTATCCTCTATCCTATCCTATCCTCTATCCTATCCTATCCTCTATCCTATCCTACCCTCTATCCTATCCTATCGTATCCTCTATCGTATCCTATCCTCTATCCTATCCTATCCTCTATCCTATCCTATCCTCTATACTATCCTATCCTCTATCCTATCCTATCCTCTATCCTATAATATCCTCTATCCTATCCTATCCTTTATAATATCCTATCCTCTATCCTATCCTATCCTCTATCATATCCTTTCCTCTTTCCTATAATATCATCTATCCTATCCTATCCTCTATCCTATCCAATCATCTATCCTATCCTATCCTATCCTCTATCCTATCCTATCCTCTATCATATCCTATCCTCTATCCTATCCTATCATCTATCCTATCTTATCCTCTATTTTATCCTATCCTCTATCCTATCTTATCATCTATCCTATCCTATCTTCTATCCTATGGTATCCTCTATCATATCCTATCCTCTATCCTATCCTTTCCTCTATCCTATCCTATCCTCTATCCTATCCTATCCTCTATCCTATCCTATCCTATCCTCTATCCTATCCTATCATCTATCCTATCCTATCCTCTATCCTATCCTATCCTCTATCATATCCTATCCTCTATCCTATCCTATACTCTATCCTATCTTATCCTCTATCTTATCCTATCCTCTATCCTATCCTCTATCCTATCCTATCCTTTATTCTATCCAATCCCCTATCCTATCCTCTATCCGATCCTATCCTCTATCCTATCCTATCCTCTATCCTATCCTATCCTCTATCTTATCCTAACCTCTATCCTATCCTATCATCTATCCTATCCTATCCTCTATCCTATCCTATCCTCTATCATATCCTATCCTCTATCATATCCTATCCTATATCCTATCCTATCCTCTATCCTATCCTATCGTATCCTCTATCGTATCCTATCCTCTATCCTATCCTATCGTATCCTCTATCGTATCCTATCCTCTATACTATCCTATCCTCTATACTATCCTATCCTCTATCCTATCCTATCCTCTATCCTATCCTATCCTCTATCCTATCCTATCCTCTATCTTATCCTAACCTCTATCCTATCCTATCATCTATCCTATCATATCCTCTATCCTATCCTACCGTACCCTCTATCCTATCCTATCATCTATCCTATCCTATCCTCTATCCTATCCTATCCTGTATCATATCCTATCCTCTATCATATCCTATCCTATATCCTATCCTATCCTCTATCCTATCCTATCGTATCCTCTATCGTATCCAATCCTCTATCCTATCCTATCGTATCCTCTATCGTATCCTATCCTCTATACTATCCTATCCTCTATACTATCCTATCCTCTATCCTATCCTATCCTCTATCATATCCTATCCTCTATCCTATCCTATCCTCTATCCTATCTTATCCTCTATCTTATCCTATCCCCTATCCTATCCTATCATCTATCCTATCCTATCTTCTATCCTATTCTATCCTCTATCATATCCTATCCTCTATCCTATCCTATCCTCTATCCTATCCTATCCTCAATCCTATCCTATCCTATCCTCTATCCTATCCTATCATGTATCCTATCCTATCCTCTATCGTCTCCTATCCTGTATCCGATCCAATCCCCTAACCTCTATCCTATCCTATTCTCTATCCTATCCTCATTCCTATCGTATCCTCTATCCTATCCTATCCTCTATCCTATCCTATCCTCTGTCCTGTCCTATCGTCTATCCTATCCTATTCTCTATCCTATCCTATCGTATCCTCTATCCTATCCTATCCTCTATCCTATCCTATCCTCTATCCTATCCTATCCTCTATCCTATCCTACCCTCTATCCTATCCTATCGTATCCTCTATCGTATCCTATCCTCTATCCTATCCTATCCTCTATCCTATCCTATCCTCTATACTATCCTATCCTCTATCCTATCCTATCCTCTATCCTATAATATCCTCTATCCTATCCTATCCTTTATAATATCCTATCCTCTATCCTATCCTATCCTCTATCATATCCTTTCCTCTTTCCTATAATATCATCTATCCTATCCTATCCTCTATCCTATCCAATCATCTATCCTATCCTATCCTATCCTCTATCCTATCCTATCCTCTATCATATCCTATCCTCTATCCTATCCTATCATCTATCCTATCTTATCCTCTATTTTATCCTATCCTCTATCCTATCTTATCATCTATCCTATCCTATCTTCTATCCTATGGTATCCTCTATCATATCCTATCCTCTATCCTATCCTTTCCTCTATCCTATCCTATCCTCTATCCTATCCTATCCTCTATCCTATCCTATCCTATCCTCTATCCTATCCTATCATCTATCCTATCCTATCCTCTATCCTATCCTATCCTCTATCATATCCTATCCTCTATCCTATCCTATACTCTATCCTATCTTATCCTCTATCTTATCCTATCCTCTATCCTATCCTCTATCCTATCCTATCCTTTATTCTATCCAATCCCCTATCCTATCCTCTATCCGATCCTATCCTCTATCCTATCCTATCCTCTATCCTATCCTATCCTCTATCTTATCCTAACCTCTATCCTATCCTATCATCTATCCTATCCTATCCTCTATCCTATCCTATCCTCTATCATATCCTATCCTCTATCATATCCTATCCTATATCCTATCCTATCCTCTATCCTATCCTATCGTATCCTCTATCGTATCCTATCCTCTATCCTATCCTATCGTATCCTCTATCGTATCCTATCCTCTATACTATCCTATCCTCTATACTATCCTATCCTCTATCCTATCCTATCCTCTATCCTATCCTATCCTCTATCCTATCCTATCCTCTATCTTATCCTAACCTCTATCCTATCCTATCATCTATCCTATCATATCCTCTATCCTATCCTACCGTACCCTCTATCCTATCCTATCATCTATCCTATCCTATCCTCTATCCTATCCTATCCTGTATCATATCCTATCCTCTATCATATCCTATCCTATATCCTATCCTATCCTCTATCCTATCCTATCGTATCCTCTATCGTATCCAATCCTCTATCCTATCCTATCGTATCCTCTATCGTATCCTATCCTCTATACTATCCTATCCTCTATACTATCCTATCCTCTATCCTATCCTATCCTCTATCATATCCTATCCTCTATCCTATCCTATCCTCTATCCTATCCTATCCTCAATCCTATCCTATCCTATCCTCTATCCTATCCTATCATCTATCCTATCCTATCCTCTATCGTCTCCTATCCTGTATCCGATCCAATCCCCTAACCTCTATCCTATCCTATTCTCTATCCTATCCTCATTCCTATCGTATCCTCTATCCTATCCTATCCTCTATCCTATCCTATCCTCTGTCCTGTCCTATCGTCTATCCTATCCTATTCTCTATCCTATCCTATCGTATCCTCTATCCTATCCTATCCTCTATCCTATCCTATCCTCTATCCTATCCTATCCTCTATCCTATCCTACCCTCTATCCTATCCTATCGTATCCTCTATCGTATCCTATCCTCTATCCTATCCTATCCTCTATCCTATCCTATCCTCTATACTATCCTATCCTCTATCCTATCCTATCCTCTATCCTATAATATCCTCTATCCTATCCTATCCTTTATAATAGCCTATCCTCTATCCTATCCTATCCTCTATCATATCCTTTCCTCTTTAATATAATATCATCTATCCTATCCTATCCTCTATCCTATCCAATCATCTATCCTATCCTATCCTATCCTCTATCCTATCCTATCCTCTATCATATCCTATCCTCTATCCTATCCTATCATCTATCCTATCTTATCCTCTATTTTATCCTATCCTCTATCCTATCTTATCATCTATCCTATCCTATCTTCTATCCTATGGTATCCTCTATCATATCCTATCCTCTATCCTATCCTTTCCTCTATCCTATCCTATCCTCTATCCTATCCTATCCTCTATCGTATCCTATCCTATCCTCTATCCTATCCTATCATCTATCCTATCCTATCCTCTATCGTATCCTATCCTCTATCATATCCTATCCTCTATCCTATCCTATACTCTATCCTATCTTATCCTCTATCTTATCCTATCCTCTATCCTATCCTCTATCCTATCCTATCCTTTATTCTATCCAATCCCCTATCCTATCCTCTATCCGATCCTATCCTCTATCCTATCCTATCCTCTATCCTATCCTATCCTCTATCTTATCCTAACCTCTATCCTATCCTATCATCTATCCTATCCTATCCTCTATCCTATCCTATCCTCTATCATATCCTATCCTCTATCATATCCTATCCTCTATCCTATCCAATCCTCTATCCTATCCTATGCTCTATCCTATCCTATCGTATCCTCTATCCTATCATATCCTATCCTCTATCCTATCCTATCCTCTATCCTATACTATCCTCTGTCCTGTCCTATCCTCTATCCTATCCTATTCTCTATCCTATCCTATCGTATCCTCTAACCTATCCTATCATCTATCCTATCCTATCCTCTATCTTATCCTATCCTCTATCCTATCCTATCATCTATCCTATCCTATCCTCTATCCTATCCTATCCTCTATCATATCCTATCCTCTATCATATCCTATCCTATATCCTATCCTATCCTCTATCCTATCCTATCGTATCCTCTATCGTATCCTATCCTCTATCCTATCCTATCGTATCCTCTATCGTATCCTATCCTCTATACTATCCTATCCTCTATACTATCCTATCCTCTATCCTATCCTATCCTCTATCCTATCCTATCCTCTATCCTATCCTATCCTTTATAATATCCTATCCTCTATCCTATCCTATCCTCTATAATATCGTATCCTCTATCATATCCTTTCCTCTTCCCTATAATATCATCTATCCTATCCTATCCTCTATCTTATCCTATCCTCTATCCTATCCTATCATCTATCCTATCCAATCCTCTATTCTATCTGAAACACTATCATATCCTATCCTCTATCCTATCCTATCCTCTATCCTATCCTATCCTCTATCCTATCCTATCCTCTATCATATCCTATCCTCTATCCTATCCTATCCTCTATCCTATCTTATCCTCTATCTTATCCTATCCTCTATCCTATCCTATCATCTATCCTATCCTACCTTCTATCCTATCCTATCCTCTATCATATCCTATCCTCTATCCTATCCTATCCTCTATCCTATCCTATGCTCTATCCTATCCTATCCTCTATCCTATCCTATCCTCTATCCTATCCTATCGTACCCTCTATCGTATCCTATCCTCTATCCTATCCTATCCTCTATCCTATCCTCTCCTCTATACTATCCTATCCTCTATCGTCTCCTACCCTGTATCCGATCCAATCCCCTAACCTCTATCCTATCCTATTCTCTATCCTACCCTCATTCCTATCGTATCCTCTATCCTATCCTATCCTCTATTATATCCTATCCTCTGTCCTGTCCTATCCTCTATCCTATCCTATTCTCTATCCTATCCTATCGTATCCTCTATCCTATCCTATCCTCTATCCTATCCTACCCTCTATCCTATCCTATCGTATCCTCTATCGTATCCTATCCTCTATCCTATCCTATCCTCTATCCTATCCTATCCTCTATACTATCCTATCCTCTATCCTATCCTATCCTCTATCCTATCCTATCCTCTATCCTATCCTAACCTTTATAATATCCTATCCTCTATCCTATCCTATCCTCTATAATATCGTATCCTCTATCATATCCTTTCCTCTTTCCTATAATATCATCTATCCTATCCTATCCTATCCTCTATCCTATCCTATCCTCTATCATATCCTATCCTCTATCCTATCCTATCCTCTATCCTATCTTATCCTCTATCTTATCCTATCCTCTATCCTATCCTATCATCTATCCTATCCTATCTTCTATCCTATCCTATCCTCTATCATATCCTATCCTCTATCCTATCCTATCCTCTATCCTATCCTATCCTCTATCCTATCCTATCCTCTATCCTATCCTATCCTATCCTCTATCCTATCCTATCATCTATCCTATCCTATCCTCTATCCTATCCTATCCTCTATCATATCCTATCCTCTATCCTATCCTATACTCTATCCTATCTTATCCTCTATCTTACCCTATCCTCTATCCTATCCTCTATCCTATCCTATCCTTTATTCTATCCAATCCCCTATCCTATCCTCTATCCGATCCTATCCTCTATCCTATCCTATCCTCTATCCTATCCTATCCCCTATCTTATCCTATCCTCTATCCTATCCTATCATCTATCCTATCCTATCCTATCATCTATCCTATCCTATCCTCTATCTTATCCTATCCTCTATCCTATCCTATCATCTATCCTATCCTATCCTCTATCCTATCCTATCCTCTATCATATCCTATCCTCTATCATATCCTATCCTATATCCTATCCTATCCTCTATCCTATCCTATCGTATCCTCTATCCTATCCTATCGTATCCTCTATCGTATCCTATCCTCTATACTATCCTATCCTCTATACTACCCTATCCTCTATCCTATCCTATCCTCTATCCTATCCTATCCTCTATCCTATCCTATCCTTTATAATATCCTATCCTCTATCCTATCCTATCCTCTATAATATCGTATCCTCTATCATATCCTTTCCTCTTCCCTATAATATCATCTATCCTATCCTATCCTCTATCTTATCCTATCCTCTATCCTATCCTATCATCTATCCTATCCAATCCTCTATTCTATCTGATCCACTATCATATCCTATCCTCTCTCCTATCCTATCCTCTATCCTATCCTATCCTCTATCCTATCCTATCCTCTATCATATCCTATCCTCTATCCTATCCTATCCTCTATCCTATCTTATCCTCTATCTTATCCTATCCTCTATCCTATCCTATCATCTATCCTATCCTATCTTCTATCCTATCCTATCCTCTATCCTATCCTATCGTACCCTCTATCGTATCCTATCCTCTATCCTATCCTATCCTCTATCATATCCTATCCTCTATCCTATCCTATCATCTATCCTATCTTATCCTCTATTTTATCCTATCCTCTATCCTATCTTATCATCTATCCTATCCTATCTTCTATCCTATGGTATCCTCTATCATATCCTATCCTCTATCCTATCCTTTCCTCTATCCTATCCTATCCTCTATCCTATCCTATCCTCTATCCTATCCTATCCTATCCTCTATCCTATCCTATCATCTATCCTATCCTATCCTCTATCCTATCCTATCCTCTATCATATCCTATCCTCTATCCTATCCTATACTCTATCCTATCTTATCCTCTATCTTATCCTATCCTCTATCCTATCCTCTATCCTATCCTATCCTTTATTCTATCCAATCCCCTATCCTATCCTCTATCCGATCCTATCCTCTATCCTATCCTATCCTCTATCCTATCCTATCCTCTATCTTATCCTAACCTCTATCCTATCCTATCATCTATCCTATCCTATCCTCTATCCTATCCTATCCTCTATCATATCCTATCCTCTATCATATCCTATCCTATATCCTATCCTATCCTCTATCCTATCCTATCGTATCCTCTATCGTATCCTATCCTCTATCCTATCCTATCGTATCCTCTATCGTATCCTATCCTCTATACTATCCTATCCTCTATACTATCCTATCCTCTATCCTATCCTATCCTCTATCCTATCCTATCCTCTATCCTATCCTATCCTCTATCTTATCCTAACCTCTATCCTATCCTATCATCTATCCTATCATATCCTCTATCCTATCCTACCGTACCCTCTATCCTATCCTATCATCTATCCTATCCTATCCTCTATCCTATCCTATCCTGTATCATATCCTATCCTCTATCATATCCTATCCTATATCCTATCCTATCCTCTATCCTATCCTATCGTATCCTCTATCGTATCCAATCCTCTATCCTATCCTATCGTATCCTCTATCGTATCCTATCCTCTATACTATCCTATCCTCTATACTATCCTATCCTCTATCCTATCCTATCCTCTATCATATCCTATCCTCTATCCTATCCTATCCTCTATCCTATCCTATCCTCAATCCTATCCTATCCTATCCTCTATCCTATCCTATCATCTATCCTATCCTATCCTCTATCGTCTCCTATCCTGTATCCGATCCAATCCCCTAACCTCTATCCTATCCTATTCTCTATCCTATCCTCATTCCTATCGTATCCTCTATCCTATCCTATCCTCTATCCTATCCTATCCTCTGTCCTGTCCTATCGTCTATCCTATCCTATTCTCTATCCTATCCTATCGTATCCTCTATCCTATCCTATCCTCTATCCTATCCTATCCTCTATCCTATCCTATCCTCTATCCTATCCTACCCTCTATCCTATCCTATCGTATCCTCTATCGTATCCTATCCTCTATCCTATCCTATCCTCTATCCTATCCTATCCTCTATACTATCCTATCCTCTATCCTATCCTATCCTCTATCCTATAATATCCTCTATCCTATCCTATCCTTTATAATAGCCTATCCTCTATCCTATCCTATCCTCTATCATATCCTTTCCTCTTTAATATAATATCATCTATCCTATCCTATCCTCTATCCTATCCAATCATCTATCCTATCCTATCCTATCCTCTATCCTATCCTATCCTCTATCATATCCTATCCTCTATCCTATCCTATCATCTATCCTATCTTATCCTCTATTTTATCCTATCCTCTATCCTATCTTATCATCTATCCTATCCTATCTTCTATCCTATGGTATCCTCTATCATATCCTATCCTCTATCCTATCCTTTCCTCTATCCTATCCTATCCTCTATCCTATCCTATCCTCTATCGTATCCTATCCTATCCTCTATCCTATCCTATCATCTATCCTATCCTATCCTCTATCGTATCCTATCCTCTATCATATCCTATCCTCTATCCTATCCTATACTCTATCCTATCTTATCCTCTATCTTATCCTATCCTCTATCCTATCCTCTATCCTATCCTATCCTTTATTCTATCCAATCCCCTATCCTATCCTCTATCCGATCCTATCCTCTATCCTATCCTATCCTCTATCCTATCCTATCCTCTATCTTATCCTAACCTCTATCCTATCCTATCATCTATCCTATCCTATCCTCTATCCTATCCTATCCTCTATCATATCCTATCCTCTATCATATCCTATCCTCTATCCTATCCAATCCTCTATCCTATCCTATGCTCTATCCTATCCTATCGTATCCTCTATCCTATCATATCCTATCCTCTATCCTATCCTATCCTCTATCCTATACTATCCTCTGTCCTGTCCTATCCTCTATCCTATCCTATTCTCTATCCTATCCTATCGTATCCTCTAACCTATCCTATCATCTATCCTATCCTATCCTCTATCTTATCCTATCCTCTATCCTATCCTATCATCTATCCTATCCTATCCTCTATCCTATCCTATCCTCTATCATATCCTATCCTCTATCATATCCTATCCTATATCCTATCCTATCCTCTATCCTATCCTATCGTATCCTCTATCGTATCCTATCCTCTATCCTATCCTATCGTATCCTCTATCGTATCCTATCCTCTATACTATCCTATCCTCTATACTATCCTATCCTCTATCCTATCCTATCCTCTATCCTATCCTATCCTCTATCCTATCCTATCCTTTATAATATCCTATCCTCTATCCTATCCTATCCTCTATAATATCGTATCCTCTATCATATCCTTTCCTCTTCCCTATAATATCATCTATCCTATCCTATCCTCTATCTTATCCTATCCTCTATCCTATCCTATCATCTATCCTATCCAATCCTCTATTCTATCTGAAACACTATCATATCCTATCCTCTATCCTATCCTATCCTCTATCCTATCCTATCCTCTATCCTATCCTATCCTCTATCATATCCTATCCTCTATCCTATCCTATCCTCTATCCTATCTTATCCTCTATCTTATCCTATCCTCTATCCTATCCTATCATCTATCCTATCCTACCTTCTATCCTATCCTATCCTCTATCATATCCTATCCTCTATCCTATCCTATCCTCTATCCTATCCTATGCTCTATCCTATCCTATCCTCTATCCTATCCTATCCTCTATCCTATCCTATCGTACCCTCTATCGTATCCTATCCTCTATCCTATCCTATCCTCTATCCTATCCTCTCCTCTATACTATCCTATCCTCTATCGTCTCCTACCCTGTATCCGATCCAATCCCCTAACCTCTATCCTATCCTATTCTCTATCCTACCCTCATTCCTATCGTATCCTCTATCCTATCCTATCCTCTATTATATCCTATCCTCTGTCCTGTCCTATCCTCTATCCTATCCTATTCTCTATCCTATCCTATCGTATCCTCTATCCTATCCTATCCTCTATCCTATCCTACCCTCTATCCTATCCTATCGTATCCTCTATCGTATCCTATCCTCTATCCTATCCTATCCTCTATCCTATCCTATCCTCTATACTATCCTATCCTCTATCCTATCCTATCCTCTATCCTATCCTATCCTCTATCCTATCCTAACCTTTATAATATCCTATCCTCTATCCTATCCTATCCTCTATAATATCGTATCCTCTATCATATCCTTTCCTCTTTCCTATAATATCATCTATCCTATCCTATCCTATCCTCTATCCTATCCTATCCTCTATCATATCCTATCCTCTATCCTATCCTATCCTCTATCCTATCTTATCCTCTATCTTATCCTATCCTCTATCCTATCCTATCATCTATCCTATCCTATCTTCTATCCTATCCTATCCTCTATCATATCCTATCCTCTATCCTATCCTATCCTCTATCCTATCCTATCCTCTATCCTATCCTATCCTCTATCCTATCCTATCCTATCCTCTATCCTATCCTATCATCTATCCTATCCTATCCTCTATCCTATCCTATCCTCTATCATATCCTATCCTCTATCCTATCCTATACTCTATCCTATCTTATCCTCTATCTTACCCTATCCTCTATCCTATCCTCTATCCTATCCTATCCTTTATTCTATCCAATCCCCTATCCTATCCTCTATCCGATCCTATCCTCTATCCTATCCTATCCTCTATCCTATCCTATCCCCTATCTTATCCTATCCTCTATCCTATCCTATCATCTATCCTATCCTATCCTATCATCTATCCTATCCTATCCTCTATCTTATCCTATCCTCTATCCTATCCTATCATCTATCCTATCCTATCCTCTATCCTATCCTATCCTCTATCATATCCTATCCTCTATCATATCCTATCCTATATCCTATCCTATCCTCTATCCTATCCTATCGTATCCTCTATCCTATCCTATCGTATCCTCTATCGTATCCTATCCTCTATACTATCCTATCCTCTATACTACCCTATCCTCTATCCTATCCTATCCTCTATCCTATCCTATCCTCTATCCTATCCTATCCTTTATAATATCCTATCCTCTATCCTATCCTATCCTCTATAATATCGTATCCTCTATCATATCCTTTCCTCTTCCCTATAATATCATCTATCCTATCCTATCCTCTATCTTATCCTATCCTCTATCCTATCCTATCATCTATCCTATCCAATCCTCTATTCTATCTGATCCACTATCATATCCTATCCTCTCTCCTATCCTATCCTCTATCCTATCCTATCCTCTATCCTATCCTATCCTCTATCATATCCTATCCTCTATCCTATCCTATCCTCTATCCTATCTTATCCTCTATCTTATCCTATCCTCTATCCTATCCTATCATCTATCCTATCCTATCTTCTATCCTATCCTATCCTCTATCCTATCCTATCGTACCCTCTATCGTATCCTATCCTCTATCCTATCCTATCCTCTATCCTATCCTATCCTCTATACTATCCTATCCTCTATCCTATCCTATCGTACCCTCTATCGTATCCTATCCTCTATCCTATCCTATCCTCTATCCTATCCTATCCTCTATACTATCCTATCCTCTATCGTCTCCTACCCTGTATCCGATCCAATCCCCTAACCTCTATCCTATCCTATTCTCTATCCTACCCTCATTCCTATCGTATCCTCTATCCTATCCTATCCTCTATTATATCCTATCCTCTGTCCTGTCCTATCCTCTATCCTATCCTATTCTCTATCCTCTCCTATCGTATCCTCTATCCTATCCTATCCTCTATCCTATCCTACCCTCTATCCTATCCTATCGTATCCTCTATCGTATCCTATCCTCTATCCTATCCTATCCTCTATCCTATCCTATCCTCTATACTATCCTATCCTCTATCCTATCCTATCCTCTATCCTATCCTATCCTCTATCCTATCCTATCCTCTATCCTATCCTATCCTTTATAATATCCTATCCTCTATCCTATCCTATCCTCTATAATATCGTATCCTCTATCATATCCTTTCCTCTTTCCTATAATATCATCTATCCTATCCTATCCTCTATCCTATCCTATACTCTATCCTATCTTATCCTCTATCTTACCCTATCCTCTATCCTATCCTCTATCCTATCCTATCCTTTATTCTATCCAATCCCCTATCCTATCCTCTATCCGATCCTATCCTCTATCCTATCCTATCCTCTATCATATCCTATCCTCTATCCTATCAAATCCTCTATCCTATCTTATCCTCTATCTTATCCTAGCCTCTATCCTATCCAATCCTCTATCCTATCCTATCGTACCCTCTATCGTATCCTATCCTCTATCCTATCCTATCCTCTATCCTATCCTATCCTCTATCCTATCCTATCCTCTATCATATCCTATCTTCTATACTATCCTATCCTCTATCATATCCTATCCTCTATCGTATCCTATCCTCTATCCTATCCTATCCTCTATCCTATCCTATCCTCTATCCCATCCTATCCTCTATCATATCCTATCCTCTTTCCTATCCTATCCTCTATCCTATCCTATCTTCTATCCTATCCTATCCTCTACCCTATCCTATCCTCTATCCTATCCTGTACTCTATCCTAACTTATCCTCTATCTTATCCTATCCTCTATCCTATCCTCTATCCTATCCTATCCTTTATTATATCCAATCCCCTATCCTATCCTCTATCCGATCCTATCCTCTATCCTATCCTATCCTCTATCCTATCCTATCCTCTATCTTATCCTATCCTCTATCCTATCCTATCATCTATCCTATCCTATCCTCTATCCTATCCTATCCTTTATCATATCCTATCCTCCATCATATCCTATCCTATATCCTATCCTATCCTCTATCCTATCCTATCGTATCCTCTATCGTATCCTATCCTCTATCCTATCCCATCGTATCCTCTATCGTATCCTATCCTCTATACTATCCTATCCTCTATACTATCCTATCCTCTATCCTATCCTATCCTCTATCCTATCCTATCCTCTATCCTATCCTATCCTTTATAATATCCTATCCTCTATCCTATCCTATCCTCTATAATATCGTATCCTCTATCATATCCTTTCCTCTTCCCTATAATATCATCTATCCTATCCTATCCTCTATCTTATCCTATCCTCTATCCTATCCTATCATCTATCCTATCCAATCCTCTATTCTATCTGATCCACTATCATATCCTATCCTCTATCCTATCCTATCCTCTATCCTATCCTATCCTCTATCCTATCCTATCCTCTATCATATCCTATCCTCTATCCTATCCTATCCTCTATCCTATCTTATCCTCTATCTTATCCTATCCTCTATCCTATCCTATACTCTATCCTATCTTATCCTCTATCTTATCCTCTATCTTATCCTATCCTCTATCCTATCCTCTATCCTATCCTCTATCCTATCCTATCCTTTATTCTATCCAATCCCCTATCCTATCCTCTATCCGATCCTATCCTCTATCCTATCCTATCCTCTATCCTATCCTATCCTCTATCTTATCCTATCCTCTATCCTATCCTATCATCTATCCTATCCTATCCTCTATCCTATCCTATCCTCTATCATATCCTATCCTCTATCATATCCTATCCTATATCCTATCCTATCCTCTATCCTATCCTATCGTATCCTCTATCGCATCCTATCCTCTATCGTATCCTATCCTCTATACTATCCTATCCTCTATACTATCCTATCCTCTATCCTATCCTTTCCTCTTCCCTATAATATCATCTATCCTATCCTATGCTCTATCTTATCCTATCCTCTATCCTATCCTATCATCTATCCTATCCAATCCTCTATTCTATCTGATCCACTATCATATCCTATCCTCTATCCTATCCTATCCTCTATCCTATCCTATCCTCTATCCTATCCTATCCTCTATCATATCCTATCCTCTATCCTATCCTATCCTCTATCCTATCTTATCCTCTATCTTATCCTATCCTCTATCCTATCCTATCATCTATCCTATCCTATCTTCTATCCTATCCTATCCTCTATCATATCCTATCCTCTATCCTATCCTATCCTCTATCCTATCCTATGCTCTATCCTATCCTATCCTCTATCCTATCCTATCCTCTATCCTATCCTATCCTCTATCCTATCCTATCCTCTATCCTATCCTATCCTCTATCCTATCCTATCGTACCCTCTAACGTATCCTATCCTCTATCCTATCCTATCCTCTATCCTATCCTATCCTCTATCCTATCCTATCCTTTATAATATCCTATCCTCTATCCTATCCTATCCTCTATAATATCGTATCCTCTATCATATCCTTTCCTCTTCCCTATAATATCATCTATCCTATCCTATGCTCTATCTTATCCTATCCTCTATCCTATCCTATCATCTATCCTATCCAATCCTCTATTCTATCTGATCCACTATCATATCCTATCCTCTATCCTATCCTATCCTCTATCCTATCCTATCCTCTATCCTATCCTATCCTCTATCATATCCTATCCTCTATCCTATCCTATCCTCTATCCTATCTTATCCTCTATCTTATCCTATCCTCTATCCTATCCTATCATCTATCCTATCCTATCTTCTATCCTATCCTATCCTCTATCATATCCTATCCTCTATCCTATCCTATCCTCTATCCTATCCTATGCTCTATCCTATCCTATCCTCTATCCTATCCTATCCTCTATCCTATCCTATCCTCTATCCTATCCTATCCTCTATCCTATCCTATCCTCTATCCTATCCTATCGTACCCTCTAACGTATCCTATCCTCTATCCTATCCTATCCTCTATCCTATCCTATCCTCTATACTATCCTATCCTCTATCGTCTCCTATCCTGTATCCGATCCAATCCCCTAACCTCTATCCTATCCTATTCTCTATCCTATCCTCATTCCTATCGTATCCTCTATCCTATCCTATCCTCTATCCTATCCTATCCTCTGTCCTGTCCTATCCTCTATCCTATCCTATTCTCTATCCTATCCTATCGTATCCTCTATCCTATCATATCCTCTATCCTATCCTATCCTCTATCCTATCCTACCCTCTATCCTATCCTATCGTATCCTCTATCGTATCCTATCCTCTATCCTATCCTATCCTCTATCCTATCCTATCCTCTATTATATCCTATCCTCTATCCTATCCTATCCTCTATCCTATCTTATCCTGTATTTTATCCTATCCTCTATCCTATCCTATCATCTATCCTATCCTATCTTCTATCCTATCCTATCCTCTATCATATCCTATCCTCTATCCTATCCTTTCCTCTATCCTATCCTATCCTCTATCCTATCCTATCCTCTATCCTATCCTATCCTATCCTCTATCCTATCCTATCATCTATCCTATCCTATCCTCTATCCTATCCTATCCTCTATCATATCCTATCCTCTATCCTATCCTATACTCTATCCTATCTTATCCTCTATCTTATCCTATCCTCTATCCTATCCTCTATCCTATCCTATCCTTTATTCTATCCAATCCCCTATCCTATCCTCTATCCGATCCTATCCTCTATCCTATCCTATCCTCTATCCTATCCTTTCCTCTATCCTATCCTATCCTTTATAATATCCTATCCTCTATCCTATCCTATCCTCTATAATATCGTATCCTCTATCCTATCCTATCCTCTATCCTATCCTATCCTCTATCATATCGTATCCTCTATCCTATCCTATCATATATCCTATCCTATCCTCTATCCTATCCTATCCTCTATCCTATCCTATCCTCTATCATATCCTATCTTCTATCCTATCCTATCCTCTATCATATCCTATCCTCTATCCTATCCTATCCTCTATCCTATCCTATCCTCTATCCTATCCTATCCTATCCTCTATCCGATCCTATCCTCTATCCTATCCTATCCTCTATCCTATCCTATCCTCTATCCTATCCTATCCTCTATCTTATCCTATCCGCTATCCTATCCTATCATCTATCCTATCCTATCCTCTATCCTATCCTATCCTATATCATATCCTATCCTCTATCATATCCTATCCTCCATCCTATCCAATCCTCTATCCTATCCTATCCTCTATCCTATCCTATCGTATCCTCTATCCTATCCTATCCTATCCTCTATCCTATCCTATCCTCTATCCTATCCTATACTCTATCCTATCTTATCCTCTATCCTATCCTCTATCCTATCCTATCCTTTATTCTATCCAATCCCCTATCCTATCCTCTATCCGATCCTATCCTCTATCCTATCCTATCCTCTATCCTATCCTATCCTCTATCTTATCCTATCCTCTATCGTATCCTATCATCTATCCTATCCTATCCTCTATCCTATCCTATCCTCTATCATATCCTGTCCTCTATCAAATCCTATCCTATATCCTGTCCTATCCTCTATCCTATCCTATCGTATCCTCTATCGTATCCTATCCTCTATCCTATCCTATCCTCTATCCTATCCAATCCCCTATCCTATCCTCTATCCTAACCTATCCTCTATCTTATCCTATCTTCTATCCTATCCTATCATCTATCCTATCCTATCCTCTATCCTATCCTATCCTCTATCCTATCTTATCCTCTATCCCATCCTATCCTCTATCCTATCCTATCCTCTATCCTATCCTATCCTCTATCCTATCCTATCCTCTACAATATCGTATCCTCTATCATATCCTTTCCTCTTCCCTATGATATCATCTATCCTATCCTATCCTCTATCTTATCCTATCCTCTATCCTATCCTATCATCTATCCTATCCTATCCTCTATCCTATCCTATCCTCTATCCTATCCTATCCTCTATCATATCCTATCCTCTATCCTATTAAATCCTCTATCCTATCTTATCCTCTATCTTATCCTATCCTCTATCCTATCCTATCCTCTATCCTATCCTATCGTACCCTCTATCGTATCCTATCCTCTATCCTATCCTATCCTCTATACTATCCTATCCTCTATACTATCCTATCCTCTATCCTATCCTATCCTCTATCCTATCCTATCCTCTATCCTATCCTATCCTCTATCCTATCCTATCCTCTACCCTATCCTATCCTCTATAATATCGTATCCTCTATCAGATCCTTTCCTCTTCCCTATAATATCATCTATCCTATCCTATCCTCTATCTTATCCTATCCTCTATCCTATCCTATCATCTATCCTATCCAATCCTCTATCCTATCTGATCCACTATCATATCCTATCCTCTATCCTACCCTATCCTCTATCCTATCCTATCCTCTATCCTATCCTATCCTCTATCATATCCTATCCACTATCCTATCCTATCCTCTATCCTATCCTATGCTCTATCCTATCCTATCCTCTATCCTATCCTATCCTCTATCCTATCCTATCGTACCCTCTATCGTATCTTATCCTCTATCCTATCCTATCCTCTATCCTATCCTATCCTCTATACTATCCTATCCTCCATCGTCTCCTATCCTGTATCCGATCCAATCCCCTGTCCTCTATCCTATCCTATTCTCTATCCTATCCTCATTCCTATCGTATCCTCTATCCTATCCTATCCTCTACCCTATCCTATCCTCTGTCCTGTCCTATCCTCTATCCTATCCTATTCTCTATCCTATCCTATCGTATCCTCTATCCTATCCTATCCTCTATCCTATCCTATCCTCTATCCTATCCTACCCTCTATCCTATCCTATCGTATCCTCTATCGTATCCTATCCTCTGTCCTATCCTATCCTCTATCCTATCCTATCCTCTATACTATCCTATCCTCTATCCTATCCTATCCTCTATACTATCCTATCCTCTATACTATCCTATGCTCTATCCTATCCTATCCTATCCTCAATCCTATCCTATCCTCTATCCTATCCTATCGTACCCTCTATCGTATCTTCTCCTCTATCCTATCCTATCCTCTATCCTATCCTATCCTCTATACTATCCTATCCTCTATCGTCTCCTATCCTGTATCCGATCCAATCCCCTGTCCTCTATCCTATCCTATTCTCTATCCAATCCTCATTCCTATCGTATCCTCTATCCTATCGTATCCTCTATCCTATCCTATCCTCTATCCTATCCTATCCTCTATCCTATCCTACCCTCTATCCTATCCTATCGTATCCTCTATCGTATTCTATCCTCTGTCCTATCCTATCCTCTATCCTATCCTATCCTCTATACTATCCTATCCTCTATCCTATCCTATCCTCTATACTATCCTATCCTCTATACTATCCTATCCTCTATCCTATCCTATCCTCTATCCTATCCTATCCTCTATCCTATCCTATCCTCTATCATATCCTATCCTCTATCCTATCCTATCCTCTATCCTATCTTATCCTCTATATTATCCTATCCTCTATCCTATCCTATCATCTATCCTATCCTATCTTCTATCCTATCCTATCCTCTATCATATCCTATCCTCTATCCTATCCTATCCTCTATCCTATCCTATCCTCTATCCTATCCTATCCTATCCTCTATCCTATCCTATCATCTATCCTATCCTTTCCTCTATCCTATCCTATTCTCTATCATATCCTATCCTCTATCCTATCCTATACTCTATCCTGTCTTATCCTCTATCTTATCCTATCCTCTATCCTATCCTCTATCCTATCCTATCCTTTATTCTATCCAATCCCCTATCCTATCCTCTATCCGATCCTATCCTCTATCCTATCCTATCCTCTATCCTATCCTATCCTCTATCTTATCCTCTCCTCTATCCTATCCTATCATCTATCCTATCCTATCCTCTATCCTATCCTATCCTCTATCTTATCCTATCCTCTATCATATCCTATCCTCTATCCTATCCAATCCTCTATCCTATCCTATCCTCTATCCTATCCTATCGTATCCTCTATCCTATCCTATCCTATCCTCTATCCTATCCTATCCTTTATTCTATCCAATCCCCTATCCTATCCTCTATCCGATCCTATCCTCTATCCTATCCTATCCTCTATCCTATCCTATCCTCTATCTTATCCTCTCCTCTATCCTATCCTATCATCTATCCTATCCTATCCTCTATCCTATCCTATCCTCTATCTTATCCTATCCTCTATCCTATCTTATCCTCTATCTTATCCTATCCTCTATCCTATCCTATCCTCTATCCTATCCTATCGTACCCTCTATCGTATCCTATCCTCTATCGTATCCTATCCTCTATCCTATCCTATCCTCTATACTATCCTATCCTCTATCCTATCCTATCCTCTATCCTATCCTATCCTCTATCCTATCCTATCCTTTATAATATCCTATCCTCTATCCTATCCTATCATATATCCTATCCTATCCTCTATCCTATCCTATCCTCTATCCTATCCTATCCTCTATCGTATCCTATCCTCTATCCTATCCTATCCTCTATCCTATCTTATCCTCTATCTTATCCTATCCTCTATCCTATCCTATCATCTATCCTATCCTATCTTCTATCCTATCCTATCCTCTATCATATCCTATCCTCTATCCTATCCTATCCTCTATCCTATCCTATCCTCTATCCTATCCTATCCTCTATCCTATCCTATCCTCTATCCTATCCTATCCTCTATCCTATCCTATCCTTTATAATATCCTATCCTCTATCCTATCCTATCATATATCCTATCCTATCCTCTATCCTATCCTATCCTCTATCCTATCCTGTCCTGTATCGTATCCTATCCTCTATCCTATCCTATCCTCTATCCTATCTTATCCTCTATCTTATCCTATCCTCTATCCTATCCTGTCATCTATCCTATCCTATCCGCTTTCCTATCCTATCCTCTATCCTATCCTATCCTCTATCCTATCCTATCCTATCCTCTATCCTATCATATCGTATCCTCTATCCTATCCTATCCTCTATCCTATCCAATCCCCTATACTATCCTCTATCCTATCCTATCCTCTATCTTATCCAATCCTCTATCCTATCCTATCATCTATCCTATCCTATCCTCTATCCTATCCTATCCTCTATCCGATCCAATCCTCTATCCTATCCTATCCTCTATCCTATCCTATCCTCTATCTTATCCTATCCTCTATCCTATCCTATCATCTATCCTATCCTATCCTCTATCCTATCCTATCCTCTATCATATCCTATCCTCTATCATATCCTATCCTCTATCCTATCCAATCCTCTATCCTATCCTATCCTCTATCCTATCCTATCGTATCCTCTATCGTATCCTATCCTCTATCCTATCCTATCCTCTATCCTATCCAATCCCCTATCCTATCCTCTATCCTATCCTATCCTATCATATATCCTATCCTATCCTCTATCCTATCCTATCCTCTATCCTATCCTATCCTCTATCCTATCCTATCCTCTATCCTATCCTATCCTCTATCCTATCTTATCCTCTATCTTATCCTATCCTCTACCCTATCCTATCATCTATCCTATCCTATCTTCTATCCTATCCTATCCTCTATACTATCCTATCCTCTATCCTATCCTATCCTCTATCCTATCCTATCCTCTATCATATCCTATCCTCTATCCTATCCTATACTTTATAATATCCTATCCTATACTTTATAATATCCTATCCTCTATCCTATCCTATCCTCTATCCTATCCTATCCTCTATCCTATCCTATCCTCTATCCTATCCTATCCTCTATCGTATCCTATCCTCTATCCTATCCTATCCTCTATCCTATCTTATCCTCTATCTTATCCTATCCTCTATCCTATCCTATCATCTATCCTATCCTATCTTCTATCCTATCCTATCCTCTATCATATCCTATCCTCTATCCTATCCTATCCTCTATCCTATCCTATCCTCTATCCTATCCTATCCTCTATCCTATCCTATCCTTTATAATATCCTATCCTCTATCCTATCCTATCATATATCCTATCCTATCCTCTATCCTATCCTATCCTCTATCCTATCCTATCCTCTATCGTATCCTATCCTCTATCCTATCCTATCCTCTATCCTATCTTATCCTCTATCTTATCCTATCCTCTATCCTATCCTGTCATCTATCCTATCCTATCCTCTTTCCTATCCTATCCTCTATCCTATCCTATCCTCTATCCTATCCTATCCTATCCTCTATCCTATCATATCGTATCCTCTATCCTATCCTATCCTCTATCCTATCCAATCCCCTATACTATCCTCTATCCTATCCTATCCTCTATCCTATCCAATCCTCTATCCTATCCTATCCTCTATCCCATCCTATCGTATCCTCTATCGTATCCTATCCTCTATCCTATCCTATCCTCTATCCTATCCACTCCCCTATCCTATCCTCTATCCTATCCTATCCTCTATCCTATCCAATCATCTATCCTATCCTCTATCCTATGCTATCCTATCATATATCCTATCCTATCCTCTATCCTACCCTATCCTCTATCCTATCCTATCCTCTATCATATCCTATCCTCTATCCTATCCTATCCTCTATCCTATCTTATCCTCTTTCTTATCCTATCCTCTACCCTATCCTATCATCTATCCTATCCTATCTTCTATCCTATCCTATCCTCTATCATATCCTATCCTCTATCCTATCCTATCCTCTATCCTATCCTATCCTCTATCCTATCCTATCCTCTATCCTATCCTATCCTCTTTCCTATCCTATCCTCTATCCTATCCTGTCCTCTATCCTATCCTATCCTATCCTCTATCCTATCATATCGTATCCTCTATCCTATCCTATCCTCTATCCTATCCAATCCCCTATACTATCCTCTATCCTATCCTATCCTCTATCTTATCCTATCGAATCCTCTATCGTATCCTATCCTCTATCCTATCCTATCCTCTATCCTATCCAATCCCCTATCCTATCCTCTATCCTATCCTATCCTCTATCTTATCCTATCCTCTATCCTATCCTATCATCTATCCTATCGTATCCTCTATCCTATCCTATCCTCTATCCGATCCTATCCTCTATCCTATCCTATCCTCTATCCTATCCTACCCTCTATCTTATCCTATCCTCTATCCTATCCTATCATCTATCCTATCCTATCCTCTATCCTATCCTATCCTCTATCATATCCTATCCTCTATCATATCCTATCCTCTATCCTATCCAATCCTCTATCCTATCCTATCCTCTATCCTATCCTATCGTATCCTCTATCGTATCCTATCCTCTATCCTATCCTATCCTCTATCCTATCCTATCCTCTATCTTATCCTATCCTCTATCCTATCCTATCATCTATCCTATCCTATCCTCTATCCTATCCTATCCTCTATCATATCCTATCCTCTATCCTATCCAATCCTCTATCCTATCCTATCGTATCCTCTATCGTATCCTATCCTCTATCCTATCCAATCCCCTATCCTATCCTCTATCCTAACCTATCCTCTATCTTATCCTTTCCTTTTTCCTATAATATCATCTATCCTATCCTATCCTCTTTCTTATCCTATCCTCTATCCTATCCTATCATCTATCCTACCTATCCCCTATCCTATCCTATCCTCTATCATATCCTATCCTCTATCCTATCAAATCCTCTATCCTATCTTATCCTCTATCTTATCCTATCCTCTATCCTATCCTATCCTCTATCCTATCCTATCGTACCCTCTATCGTATCCTATCCTCTATCCTATCCTATCCTCTATCCTATCCTATCCTCTATACTATCCTATCATCTATCCTATCCTATCTTCTATCCTATCCTATCCTCTATACTATCCTATCCTCTATCCTATCCTATCCTCTATCCTATCCTATCCTCTATCATATCCTATCCTCTATCCTATCCTATACTTTATAATATCCTATCCTCTATCCTATCCTATCATATATCCTATCCTATCCTCTATCCTATCCTATCCTCTATCCTATCCTATCCTCTATCTATCCTATCCTCTATCCTATCCTATCCTCTATCCTATCTTATCCTCTATCTTATCCTATCCTCTATCCTATCCTATCATCTATCCTATCCTATCTTCTATCCTATCCTATCCTCTATCATATCCTATCCTCTATCCTATCCTATCCTCTATCCTATCCTATCCTCTATCCTATCCTATCCTCTATCCTATCCTATCCTTTATAATATCCTATCCTCTATCCTATCCTATCATATATCCTATCCTATCCTCTATCCTATCCTATCCTCTATCCTATCCTATCCTCTATCGTATCCTATCCTCTATCCTATCCTATCCTCTATCCTATCTTATCCTCTATCTTATCCTATCCTCTATCCTATCCTGTCATCTATCCTATCCTATCCTCTTTCCTATCCTATCCTCTATCCTATCCTATCCTCTATCCTATCCTATCCTATCCTCTATCCTATCTTATCCTCTATCTTATCCTATCCTCTATCCTATCCTATCCTCTATCCTATCCTATCGTACCCTCTATCGTATCCTATCCTCTATCGTATCCTATCCTCTATCCTATCCTATCCTCTATACTATCCTATCCTCTATCCTATCCTATCCTCTATCCTATCCTATCCTCTATCCTATCCTATCCTTTATAATATCCTATCCTCTATCCTATCCTATCATATATCCTATCCTATCCTCTATCCTATCCTATCCTCTATCCTATCCTATCCTCTATCGTATCCTATCCTCTATCCTATCCTATCCTCTATCCTATCTTATCCTCTATCTTATCCTATCCTCTATCCTATCCTATCATCTATCCTATCCTATCTTCTATCTATCCTATCCTCTATCATATCCTATCCTCTATCCTATCCTATCCTCTATCCTATCCTATCCTCTATCCTATCCTATCCTCTATCCTATCCTATCCTCTATCCTATCCTATCCTCTATCCTATCCTATCCTCTTTATAATATCCTATCCTCTATCCTATCCTATCATATATCCTATCCTATCTCTATCCTATCCTATCCTCTATCCTATCCTGTCCTGTTATCGTATCCTATCCTCTA